>NC_091980.1:154505332-154652832 GCF_044704955.1 Pristiophorus japonicus | reverse complement strand
GGTCTCTCGCTCTCTGTCGATGTGTCTCTCTCGCTCTTTCTGTCGATGTGTCTCTCTCGCTCTCTCTCTCGGTCAGTGTTTATCGGTCTCTCGCTCTCTGTCGATGTGTCTCTCTCGCTCTTTCTGTCGATGTGTCTCTCTCGCTCTCTCTCTCGGTCAGTGTTTATCGGTCTCTCGCTCTCTGTCGGTGTGTCTCTCTCTGTTTCTCTGTGTGTCTAACTTTCTCTATGTCGGTGCGCGTCTCTCTCTGTCGGTAAATCTCTCTCTCCCTCTTTGTCGGTTAGTCATTCACTCCTTCTCTCTCCCAGTTGGCATCTTTCTCTCTCTCGATCAGTGAATCTTTCTCTCTCTCTCTCTCTTGTGGTCAGTGAGTCTTTATCTCTCTCTGCCAGCTGTGGCTCAGTGCAGTACTGAGGGAGTGCCGCACTGTCGGAGGTGCTGTCTTGCAGATGAAACGATAAACCGAGACCCTGTCTGCTCTCTCAGATGGGCGTAAAAGATCCCATGGCACTATTTCAAAGAGGAGCTGGGGAGTTATCCCCGGTGTTCTGGCCAATATTTATCCATGAGAGATGCTCCGACAGAGAAACACCGAGAGAGAGACACAAACACCGAGAGAGAAAGAGAGCGAGAGAGAGAGACACACACACACACCAAGAGAGAAAGAGAGAGAAGGAGAAGGAGAGAGAGAGAGAGAAAAGGGGGGAGAGAGAGCGCAAACCACCAGAGAGACTTAACCTGTGATCCCAATAAGACTTTGGGGGGGAGGTGATGTCATGTATTCAACTGTCATTGTAATCCATGTATAAACTGACCTAAGTTTAAATGTTTCTATAACTTCCTTACCCTCAATCTCCTTCTCACTCTCCCCTTCTCTATCTCACTCTCTCTCTCTTGCCTGCTCTCACTCGCCATAAGAACATAAGAATCAACATAACAAAACAGATTATCTGCTCATTATCATATTGCTGTTTGTGGGAGCTTGCTGTGCGCAAATTGGTTGCCGTGTTTCCTACATTACAACAGTGACTATACTCCAAAAGTACTTCATTGGCTGTAAAGCGCTTTGAGACGTCCGGTGGTTGTGAAAGGTGCTATATAAATGTAAGTCTTTCTTTCTCGATCGGTGTGCCTTTCTCTCTCTTTCTCTCTCTCTCTGTTGTTGTGTGTCAGTCTCTATCTCCCTCTCTCTCTCCCAGTTGGGGTGTAGTGCTCTCTCTCTCGATCACTGTGTAGCGCTCTCTCTCTTTCTCTCTCTGTCGGTGAGACTTTCCCTCTCTCTCTCTCTGTCTGAGTTTATCTCTCTATCCCTCCCTGTCGGTGTGTCTTTCTCTGTCTCTCTTGGTCGATGTGTGTCTCTCTCGTTCTGTCTGTCTCTCTTCTTTCTCTCCCTCTGTCGGTTTGTCTTTCCCTCTGTCTGTCTCTCTCTTTCTCTCTCTCTCACTTGGTTTGTGTCAGTCTCTCTATTTCTCTCGGTGTGTGGTGTCTCTCTCGGTTGTTGCATCTTTCTCTTATTCTATCTCTTGGTCGGTGTGTCAGTCTCCCTCCTCTTTCGGTGTGTTTTTCTCTCTCTCTCTGTCAGTGTGCCTTTCCCTCTCTGTCTCTCTCTTGGTCGGTGTGTCTTTCTCTGTCTCTCTTTATCTCTCTTTCTCTCTCTGTTGGTGTGTCTCTCTCGCTTTCTTTCTCTCTTGGTTGTGTGTGTGTCTCTCTCTCTCACTCTCTTTCTCTCTCGGTGTGTGTGTCTCTCTCTCGGTGTTTTCTGTCGGAGCATCTCTCATGGTCGGTGTGTTGGTCTCATTCTCTCTCTCTCGATCGGTGTTGTTATATATGTGAACTTGTATTTACTCTGTACAGCCACCAGAGAGCTCATCCCCGGGAGTCCCAAGGGATCCCATAATCCCTTGGGAACACAGGTATTTAAGGAGGCTTCACAGGGAGAGGCACTCTCGCGACCTGCAATAAAAGACTACGGTCACACTTTACCTTGAGCTCACAGTGTTCAGTCTGACTCTTTCTCCATACACTACAACTGTCGACGAGATTCAGATAGCGAACCCAAAGATGCAGAGAACAATGGGCATCCTGGAGAATTCTCGGAGGGAGATGATTGGGATACTTTTGTGGAGCGACTCGACCAATACTTCGTGGCCAACGAGCTAGATGGGGAAGAGAGCGCTGCCAAATGAAGGGCGATCCTCCTCACCGCCTATGGGATACCAACGTATGGCCTCATGAAGAATCTGCTCACTCCAGCGAAACCCACGGAGAAATCGTGCAACAATTTGTGCACACTAGTCCGAGAGCATTTGAACCCGAAGGAAAGCGTTCTGATGGCGAGGTACCGGTTCTACATCTACAAAAGGTCTGAAGACCAGGAAGTGGCGAGTTATGTCACCAAGCTAAGACGCCTTGCAGGACATTGTGAATTTGAAGGTCATTTGGAGCACATGCTCAGAGACATTTTCGTACTTGGCATTGACCACAAAACCATACTTCGCAAATTTTTGACTATAGAGACCCCAACCTTGAGTAAGACCATAGCGATAGCCCAGGCGTTCATTGCCACCAGTGACAATACAAAGCAAATCTCTCAGCACACAAGTGCTGCTGCAAGTACTGTGAACAAAGTGATGTTGTTTTCGAATCGTAACGTACATGACAGGTCACACATGCCTGCAGCTGCACGTCCACAGATGTCTCAGAGTCCACCATCAAGGGTGATGAATACAAGGCCATTAACACCTTGTTGGCGCTGCGGATGTGATCATCGTTTCCATTCATGCCAATTCAAAGAGTACGTTTGCAAGGGCTGTGGAATAATGGGACACCTCCAACGAGTGTGCAGGCGAGCTGCAAAGCCTGTTAAACCTGCAAACCACATTGCAGAGGAGGACAGATCCACGGAGGATCATGACGAACCAGAGCCTTAGATTGAGGAAGCAGAGGTACATGGGGTGCACACATTCACCACGAATTGTCCCCCGATAATGCTGAATGTTGAACTAAATGGACTCCCGGTGTCAATGGAGCTGGACACGGGCGCGAGCCAGTCCATAATGGACAAAAAGACTTTCGAAAGGTTGTGGTGCAACAAGGCCTCAAGGCCAGTCTTAACTCCAATTCGCATGAAACTAAGAACTTACACAAAAGAACTGATTCCTGTAATCGGCAGTGCTACCGTAAAGGTCTCCTACGATGGAGCGGTGCACAAGCTACCACTCTGAGTGGTACTGGACGATGGTCCCATGCTGCTCGGCAGGAGCTGGCTGGGAAAGATATGCTGGAACTGGGACGGCGTCCGAGCGCTATCGCCCGCTGACGACACTTCATGTGCCCAGGTCTTAAACAAATTTCCTTCACTGTTCGAACCAGGCATCGGGAAATTCCAAGGAGCAAAAGTGCAGATCCACCTAATTTCGGGGGCGCAACCCATCCATCACAAGGTGAGAGCAGTACCGTACATGATGAGAGAAAGGGTAGAGATTGAGCTAGACCGGCTGCAAAGAGTTCAAATTTGACCGATCGAATTCAACGAGAGGCCCAGTCCTATCATCCCAGTCCTCAAGGAAGACGGCACCATCAGAATCTGTGGCGATTACAAAGTAACTATCAATCGTTTCTCCCTGCAGGACCAATACCCACAACCAAAGGCCGATGACCTCTTTGCAATGCTGGCAGGAGGAAAAACGTTCTCGAAGCTGGATCTGACTTCAGCCTACGTGACTGGAGGAATCATCGAAGGCCCACACCTGCATCAACATGCACAAAGGTCTTTTTGTTTATAACAGATGCCCGTTTGGAATCCGATCAGCGGCGCCGATATTCCAGAGAAACATGGAAAGTTTACTGAAGTCGGTCCCGCATACCGTGGTCTTCCAGGACGACATCTTGGTCACAGGTCGGAACACAGTCAAGCATCTGCAGAACCTGGAAGAGGTTCTTAGTCGACTCAACTGCCTGAGGCTCAGGTTAAAACGCGCGAAGTGCGTTTTCCTAGTGCCTGAAGTGGAGTTCTTGGGAAGGAGGATTGCGGCGGACGGCATCAGGCCCACCAACACGAAGATAGAGGCAATCGAGAACACACCAAGGCCACAGAACGTGACGGAGCTGCGGTTGTTTCTGGAACTCTTGAACTACTTTGGTAACTTCTTACCGGGTCTCAACACACTGTTAGAACCACTGCATGTCTTACTACGAAAAGGGGGCGAATGGATTTGGGGCAAAAGCCAAGAAAATGCCTTTGTGAAAGCGAGAAAATTGTTATGCTCAATTGTATGATTCATGTAAGAGTTTGGTACTAGCATGTGATGCGTCGTCATATGGTGTCAGGTGTGTATTGCAACAAGCTAATGATTTCAGGAAACTGCAACTGGTTGCTTATGCTTCCGAGGCTGAGCAAGCCTACAGCATGATTGAGAAAGAAGTGTTAGTGTGTGTCCAAGGGGTAAAGAAAATGCATCAATACCTGTTTGGGCTAAAATTCGAATTGGAAACTGACCATAAGCCACTTATATCCCTGTTTTCCGAGGATAAAGGGATAAATACCAACGCATCGGCCCGCATCCAGAGATGGGCGCTCACGTTGTCCGCATACAACTATGCCATCCGCCACAGGCCAAGCATAGAAAACTGCGCTGATGCTCTCAGTAGGTTGCCATTGCCCACCACGGGGGTGGAAATGGCGCAGCCCGCAGATCTAGCCATGGTTATGGAAGCATTTGAGAGTGAGCAATCACCCGTCACTGCCTGACAGATCAAAACCTGGACAAGCCAGGACCCCTTATTATCTCGAGTCAAAAGCTGAATGCTTCACGGGAGCTGGTCCAGTATCCCAGTGGAAATGCAGGAAGGGATAAAGCCGTTCCAGCGGCGCAAAGATGAAATGTCTATACAGGCAGACTGCCTTCTGTGGGGCAATCGAGTAGTGGTCCCCAAGAAGGGCAGAGACACCTTCATCAATGACCTCCACAGTACCCACCCAGGCATCGTAATGATGAAAGCAATAGCCAGATCCCACGTGTGCAATAGTTAGGAAAGACATTAGCTTGGATGATGTGGAATCTATATGGGTAGAGCTGCAGAACACCAAAGGGCAAAAAACGTTAGTAGGAGTTGTGTACAGACCTCCAAACAGTAATAGGGATGTTGGGGAGGGCATCAAACAGGAAATTAGGGGTGCATGCAATAAAGGTGTAGCAGTTATAATGGGTGACTTTAATATGCACATAGATTGGGCTAACCAAACTGGAAGCAATACGGTGGAGGAGGATTTCCTGGAGTGCATAAGGGATGGTTTCCTAGACCAGTATGTTGAGGAACCAACTAGGGGGGAGGCCATCTTAGACTGGGTGTTGTGTAATGAGAGAGGATTAATTAGCAATCTCATTGTGCGAGGCCCCTTGGGGAAGAGTGACCATAATATGGTGGAATTCTGCATTAGGATGGAGAATGAAACAGTAAATTCAGAGACCATGGTCCAGAACTTAAAGAAGGGTAACTTTGAAGGTATGAGGCGTGAATTGGCTAGGATAGATTGGCGAATGATACTTAGGGGGTTGACTGTGGATGGGCAATGGCAGACATTTAGAGACCGCATGGATGAATTACAACAATTGTACATTCCTGTCTGGCGTAAAAATAAAAAAGGGAAGGTGGCTCAACCGTGGCTATCTAGGGAAATCAGGGATAGTATTAAAGCCAAGGAAGTGGCATACAAATTGGCCAGAAATAGCAGCGAACCCGGGGACTGGGAGAAATTTAGAACTCAGCAGAGGAGGACAAAGGGTTTGATTAGGGCAGGGAAAATGGAGTACGAGAAGAAGCTTGCAGGGAACATTAAGACAGATTGCAAAAGTTTCTATAGATATGTAAAGAGAAAAAGGTTAGTAAAGACAAACGTAGGTCCCCTGCAGTCAGAATCAGGGGAAGTCATAACGGGGAACAAAGAAATGGCGGACCAATTGAACAAGTACTTTGGTTCGGTATTCACTGAGGAGGACACAAACAACCTTCCGGATATAAAAGGGGTCGGAGGGTCTAGTAAGGAGGAGGAACTGAGGGAAATCCTTATTAGTCGGGAAATTGTGTTGGGGAAATTAATGGGATTGAAGGCCGATAAATCCCCAGGGCCTGATGGACTGCATCCCAGAGTACTTAAGGAGGTGGCCTTGGAAATAGCGGATGCATTGACAGTCATTTTCCAACATTCCATTGACTCTGAATCAGTTCCTATGGAGTGGAGGGTAGCCAATGTAACCCCACTTTTTAAAAAAGGAGGGAGAGAGAAAACAGGGAATTATAGACCGGTCAGCCTGACCTCAGTAGTGGGTAAAATGATGGAATCAATTATTAAGGATGTCATAGCAGTGCATCTGGAAAATGGTGACATGATAGGTCCAAGTCAGCATGGATTTGTGAAAGGGAAATCATGCTTGACAAATCTTCTGGAATTTTTTGAGGATGTTTCCAGTAAAGTGGACAAAGGAGAACCAGTTGATGTGGTATATTTGGACTTTCAGAAGGCTTTCGACAAGGTCCCACACAAGAGATTAATGTGCAAAGTTAAAGCACATGGGATTGGGGGTAGTGTGCTGACGTGGATTGAGAACTGGTTGTCAGACAGGAAGCAAAGAGTAGGAGTAAACGGGTACTTTTCAGAATGGCAGGCAGTGACTAGTGGGGTGCCGCAAGGTTCTGTGCTGGGGCCCCAGCTGTTTACATTGTACATTAATGATTTAGACGAGGGGATTAAATGCAGTATCTCCAAATTTGCGGATGACACTAAGTTGGGTGGCAGTGTGAGCTGCGAGGAGGATGCTATTAGGCTGCAGAGTGACTTGGATAGGTTAGGTGAGTGGGCAAATGCATGGCAGATGAAGTATAATGTGGATAAATGTGAGGTTATCCACTTTGGTGGTAAAAACAGAGAGACAGACTATTATCTGAATGGTGACAGATTAGGAAAAGGGAAGGTGCAACGAGACCTGGGTGTCATGGTACATCAGTCATTGAAGGTTAGCATGCAGGTACAGCAGGCGGTTAAGAAAGCAAATGGCATGTTGGCCTTCATAGCGAGGGGATTTGAATACAGGGGCAGAGAGGTGTTGCTACAGTTGTACAGGGCCTTGGTGAGGCCACACCTGGAGTATTGTGTACAGTTTTGGTCTCCTAACTTGAGGAAGGACATTCTTGCTATTGAGGGAGTGAAGATTCACCAGACTGATTCCCGGGATGGCGGGACTGACCTATCAAGAAAGACTGGATCAACTGGGCTTGTATTCACTGGAGTTCAGAAGATTGAGAGGGGACCTCATAGAAACGTTTAAAATTCTGACGGGTTTAGACAGGTTAGATGCAGGAAGAATGTTCCCAATGTTGGGGAAGTCCAGAACCAGGGGTCACAGTCTGAGGATAAGGGGTAAGCCATTTAGGACCGAGATGAGGAGAAACTTCTTCACCCAGAGAGTGGTGAACCTGTGGAATTCTCTACCACAGAAAGTAGTTGAGGCCAATTCACTAAATATATTCAAAAGGGAGTTAGATGAAGTCCTTACTACTCGGGGGATCAAGGGTTATGGCGAGAAAGCAGGAAGGGGGTACTGAAGTTTCATGTTCAGCCATGAACTCATTGAATGGCGGTGCAGGCTAGAAGGGCTGAATGGCCTGCTCCTGCACCTATTTTCTATGTTTCTATGTGTGGTGGCCCAGTATCGATCCGGACTTAGAGTCCTGCGTTCACAGATGTAATACATGCTCACAGTTAAGCAATGTACCCAGGGAGGCGCCACTAAGTTTATGGTCTTGGCCCTCCAAACTGTGGTCTCGGGTACACGTCGACTATGCAGGCCCGTTCTTGGGTAAAATGTTCCTTGTGGTTGTAGACGCCTACTCCAAGTGGATTGAATGTGAAATAATGTTGGCTAGCACGTCCGCTTCCACTACTGAAAGCCTGCGGGCCATGTTTGCCACTCACAGCTTACCCGATGTCCTGGTGAGCAACAATGGGCCATGTTTTACCAGTGCTGAGTTCAAAAAATTCATGACCCACAACGGGATCAAACATGTCACATCTGCCCCGTTTAAACCAGTGTCCAATGGTTAGGCAGAGAGAGCAGTGCAAACCATCAAGCAAGGCTTGAAGAGAGTAACTGAAGGCTCACTGCAGACTTGCCTATCCCGAGTCCTGCTTAGCTACTGCACGATACCCCACTCACTCACTGGGATCCCACCTGCTGAACTGCTCATGAAAACAGCACATAAGACAAGGCTCTTGTTAGTTCACCCTGATCTACATGAACAGGTAGCGAGCAGGCGGCTTCAACAAAGTGCATACCATGATAGTGCAAATGTGTCACGCGAGATTGAAATCAATGATTTGTATTGAATTATGGACAAGGTCCCAAGTGGCTTCCTGGCACTGTCATGGCCAAAGAGGGGAGCAGGGTGTTTCGGGTCAAACTTTCAAATGGACTCATTCACCGGAAACACTTGGACCAAATCAAACTCAGATTCATGGACTATCCTGAGCAACCCACCTTGGACCCTACCTTTTTTGATCCCCCAACACACTCACCAGTGGCAACCGACACCACGGTTGACCACGAAGCAGAACCCATCATCCACAGCAGCCCTGCAGGGCCCAACACACCAGGCAGCCCAGCAAGGCCAGCTGCACAGCAGCCCAGCGAGGGCCCAACAAATGATTCAACAACACCAGCTTTCACACCGAGATGATCAACCAGGGCAAGAAGGGCCCCAGATCGACTCACATTGTAAATAGTTACACTATTGACTTTGGCAGGGAGTGGGGCGGGGGGGAGTGTTATTATATATAAACTTGTATTTACTCTGTTCAGCTACCAGAGGGCTCATTCCCCGGAGTCCCAAGGGATCCCATAATCCCTTGGGAGCAAATGTTTTTAAGGAGGCCTCACAGGTTGGAGAGGCACTCAGAAGACCTGCAATAAAAGACTAAGGTCACACTTTACTTTGAGCTCACAGTGTTCGGTCTGACTCTTTCTCCATACACAACAGGTGTGTCGTTCTCTCTCTCTCTGTCGATGTGTATTTCTCTCTCTGTTGGTGTGTTCTCTTCTTTCTCTCTGTCCCTCGGTCGTGTATCTCCCTCTCTCCCCTTCTTTCTCTGTCTCTTTCTCTCACTGTCGGTGTGCCTTGCTTTCTCTTTGTCGTTGTCTAGCTCTATCTCTCTCTCTGTCCATGTATCTTTCCCTTTCTCTCTCTCTTTCTCCCTATCGCTGTGTCGGTGTCTCTCTCTCTCATTTGGTCGGTGTGTCTTTCTCTTTCTCTCTGTCGGTGTGTCTTTGTCTTTCTCTCGCTTGGTCGATGACTCAATTAAAAAATTTCATCCTTGCTATCAAATCCCGCCATAGCATCGCCCCCTCCCTATCTCAATGACCTCCTCTAGCCCCACATGCTATGATCTTTGTGCTCCTCCAGTTGTGGTCTCGTGCACATCCCTGATTATAATCACTTCACCATTGGTGGCCATACCTTCAGCTTCCTTGGTCCTAAGCTCTGGAATTCCCTCCCTAAACCTCTCCACCTCTCGATCTCTCTTTCCTCCTGTAAAATGCACCTGAAATGAACCTTTCACCAAGCTATCATCTGCCCTAATATCTCCTTATATGGCTTAGTTTAAAATGTTGTTTGATAATGCTCCTGAGAAGCGCCTTGGGACATTTTACTACATTTAAAGGCACATAAATTTAAGTTAATAGAAACATAGAAACATAGAAAATAGGTGCAGGAGCAGGCCATTCAGCCCTTCTAGCCTGCACCGCCATTCAATGAGTTCATGGCTGAACATGAAACTTCAGTACCCCCTTCCTGCTTTCTCGCCATAACCCTTGATCCCCCGAGTAGTAAGGACTTCATCTAACTCCCTTTTGAATATATTTAGTGAATTGGCCTCAACTACTTTCTGTGGTAGAGAATTCCACAGGTTCACCACTCTCTGGGTGAAGAAGTTTCTCCTCATCTCGGTCCTAAATGGCTTACCCCTTATCCTCAGACTGTGACCCCTGGTTCTGGACTTCCCCAACATTGGGAACATTCTTTCTGCATCTAACCTGTCTAAACCCGTCAGAATTTTAAACGTTTCTATGAGGTCCCCTCTCATTCTTCTGAACTCCAGTGAATACAAGCCCAATTGATCCAATCTTTCTTGATAGGTCAGTCCCGCCATCCCGGGAATCAGTCTGGTGAACCTTCGCTGCACTCCCTCAATAGCAAGAATGTCCTTCCTCAAGTTAGGAGACCAAAACTGTACACAATACTCCAGGTGTGGCCTCACCAAGGCCCTGTACAACTGTAGCAACACCTCCCTGCCCCTGTATTCAAATCCCCTCGCTATGAAGGCCAACATGCCATTTGCTTTCTTAACCGCCTGCTGTACCTGCATGCCAACCTTCAATGACTGATGTACCATGACACCCAGGTCTCGTTGCACCTTCCCTTTTCCTAATCTGTCACCATTCAGATAATAGTCTGTCTCTCTGTTTTTACCACCAAAGTGGATAACCTCACATTTATCCACATTATACTTCATCTGCCATGCATTTGCCCACTCACCTAACCTATCCAAGTCACTCTGCAGCCTAATAGCATCCTCCTCGCAGCTCACACTGCCACCCAACTTAGTATCATCCGCAAATTTGGAGATACTGCATTTAATCCCCTCGTCTAAATCATTAATGTACAATGTAAACAGCTGGGGCCCCAGCACAGAACCTTGCGGCACTCCACTAGTCACTGCCTGCCATTCTGAAAAGTACCCGTTTACTCCTACTCTTTGCTTCCTGTCTGACAACCAGTTCTCAATCCACGTCAGCACACTACCCCCAATCCCATGTGCTTTAACTTTGCACATTAATCTCTTGTGTGGGACCTTGTCGAAAGCCTTCTGAAAGTCCAAATATACCACATCAACTGGTTCTCCTTTGTCCACTTTACTGGAAACATCCTCAAAAAATTCCAGAAGATTTGTCAAGCATGATTTCCCTTTCACAAATCCATGCTGACTTGGACCTATCATGTCACCATTTTCCAGATGCACTGCTATGACATCCTTAATAATTGATTCCATCATTTTACCCACTACTGAGGTCAGGCTGACCGGTCTATAATTCCCTGTTTTCTCTCTCCCTCCTTTTTTAAAAAGTGGGGTTACATTGGCTACTCTCCACTCCATAGGAACTGATCCAGAGTCAATGGAATGTTGGAAAATGACTGTCAATGCATCCGCTATTTCCAAGGCCACCTCCTTAAGTACTCTAGGATGCAGGCCATCAGGCCCTGGGGATTTATCTGCCTTCAATCCCATCAATTTCCCCAACACAATTTCCCGACTAATAAAGATTTCCCTCAGTTCCTCTTCCTTACTAGACCCTCTGACCCCTTTTATATCCGGAAGGTTGTTTGTATCCTCCTTAGTGAATACCGAACCAAAGTACTTGTTCAATTGATCCGCCATTTCTTTGTTCCCCGTTATGACTTCCCCTGATTCTGACTGCAGGGGACCTACGTTTGTCTTCACCAACCTTTTTCTCTTTACATACCTATAGAAACTTTTGCAATCCGCCTTAATGTTCCCTGCAAGCTTCTTCTCGTACTCCATTTTCCCTGTCCTAATCAAACCCTTTGTCCTCCTCTGCTGAGTTCTAAATTTCTCCCAGTCCCCAGGTTCGCTGCTATTTCTGGCCAATTTGTATGCCACTTCCTTGGCTTTAATACTATCCCTGATTTCCCTAGATAGCCACGGTTGAGCCACCTTCCCCTTTTTATTTTTACGCCAGACAGGAATGTACAATTGTTGTACTTCATCCATGCGGTCTCTAAATGTCTGCCATTGCCCATCCACAGCCAACCCCCTAAGTATCATTCGCCAATCTATCCTAGCCAATTCTCGCCTCATACCTTCAAAGTTACCCTTCTTTAAGTTCTGGACCATGGTCTCTGAATTTACTGTTTCATTCTCCATCCTAATGCAGAATTCCACCATATTATGGTCACTCTTCCCCAAGGGGCCTCGCACAATGAGATTGCTAATTAATCCTCTCTCATTACACAACACCCAGTCTAAGATGGCCTCCCCCCTAGTTGGTTCCTCAACATATTGGTCTAGAAAACCATCCCTTATGCACTCCAGGAAATCCTCCTCCACCGTATTGCTTCCAGTTTGGCTAGCCCAATCTATGTGCATATTAAAGTCACCCATTATAACTGCTACACCTTTATTGCATGCACCCCTAATTTCCTGTTTGATGCCCTCCCCAACATCCCTATTACTGTTTGGAGGTCTGTACACAACTCCTACTAACGTTTTTTGCCCTTTGGTGTTCTGCAGCTCTACCCATATAGATTCCACATCATCCAAGCTAATGTCTTTCCTAACTATTGCATTAATCTCCTCTTTAACCAGCAATGCTACCCCACCTCCTTTTCCTTTTATTCTATCCTTCCTGAATGTTGAATACCCCTGAATGTTGAGTTCCCAGCCCTGATCATCCTGGAGCCACGTCTCCGTAATCCCAATCACATCATATTTGTTAACATCTATTTGCACAATTAATTCATCCACCTTATTGCGGATACTCCTTGCATTAAGTTGTTGTTACAGTTATAAAATACCACCAACGATGTCTCCGCAAGATCCTGCAAATCCCCTCGGAGGACAGACGCACCAACGTCAGCGTCCTCAACCAGGCCAACATCCGCAGCATTAAAGCACTGACCACCTGGGCAGGACTGGAACCAATGTCCTTGGCAGAGTGTTTGCTAGTGCTGTTGGGGAGGAATTAAACTAATATGTCAGGGGGATGGGAACCTATGCAGGGAGACAGAGGGAAGTAGAATGGGGGCAGAAGCAAAAGATAGGAGAAAAGTAAAAGTGGAGGGCAGAGAAACCTAAGGCAAAAAGCAAAAAGGGCCACATTAAAGCAAAATTCTAAAGGGGCAAAGTGTGTTAGAAAGACAAGCCTGAAGGCTCTGTGCGTCAATGCAAGGAGTATTAGGAATAAGGTGGACGAATTAACTGCGCAGATAGCAGTTAACGGATATGATTTAAATAGCATCATGGCAACATGGCTCCAGGCTGACCAAGGCTGAGAACTCAACATCCAGGCGTATTCAACATTTAGGAAGGATAGACAGAAAGGAAAATGATACGTCCTTACGACACAGTATAAATGCACACGAGGCCCATGCTTGAGAGAAGGTCAGTCTGTGACCTGTCCTTTATTTCTTAGCACTCAAGTGATGAAGGTGGGTGGAGCTTCCCCTTTTATACCTGAAGGTCCAGGTTAGGAGTCTCTCCCACCTAGTGGTCAGTGTTCTCACGGTGTACAACTTAGGTCAGTTTATACATGAGTTACGATGCTGGTTGAATACATGACATCACCTCCCCCCCCAAAGTCTTATTGGGATCACAGGTTGAGTCTCTCTGGTGGTTTACGCTCCCTTGTCGCGCGCCTGAGTTGGGGCTCCGGATGTTGGGCGCTGGCCTGAGTGTCTGCTGTTTGCAGTGCCTCAGGCCTGTCTGGACTGCCCACAGTGACTGGGCTCTCCTCCCTTTGGTTCCGGTGTTCGGCCACCTGTGGTGGAGTGAACTCTATATCGTGTTCTTCCTCTGCTTCTTCTATGGGGTTGCTGAACCTCCTTTTTGTTTGATCCACATGTTTGCGGCAGATTTGTCCATTGGTAAGTTTAACTACCAGAATCATATTTCCCTCTTTGGCAACCACAGTGCCTCCGAGCCATTTGGGCCCTGCAGCGTAGTTGAGGACAAAAACAGGATCATTTACATCAATACATCGCGCCCTCGCATTCCTGTCATGGTAGTGATATTGTGACTGGCGCCTGCTCTCGACAATTTCTTTCATGGTGGGGTGTATAAGGGATAATCGGGTTTTGAGCGTCCTTTTCATTAGTAGCTCTGCGGGTGGAACCCCTGTGAACGAGTGTGGTCGGGATCTATAGGCCAACAGGAGGCATGATAAGCGGGTTTGTAGGGAACCCCCTTGGAATCTGAGCATCCCCTGTTTGATTATCTGCACTGCTCGTTCTGCCTGGCCGTTTGAGGCTGGCTTGAACGGTGCCGTTCTGACATGGTTAATTCCATTGCCTGCCATGAAGTCCTGGAATTCAGTGCTTGTGAAGCACGGGCCATTGTCGCTGACCAAGACCTTCGGTAGACCGTGGGCGGCGAACATTGCCCGTAGACTTTCTACCGTGGTAGAGGATGTGCTTGAATTTAAAATGTCACACTCGATCCATTTGGAGTAGACGTCTACTACAACCAAAAACATTTTCCCCATAAAAGGACCTGCGTAGTCCACATGGATGCGTGACCAAGGCTTGGCGGGCCATGGCCAGGGGCTAAGGGGGGCTTCCCTGGGCACATTGCCTAGCTAGGCACACGTGTTGCACCTGCGAACACAAAGTTCCAGATCTGCGTCTATCCCTGGCCACCAAACGTGTGACCTGGCAATTGCCTTCATCGTGACAATGCTCGGGTGCCCATTGTGGAGTTCCCTGACGAACACCTCTCTGCCCATCTGGGGCATGACTACGCGGTTTCCCCACAGTAGGCAATCGGCCTGAATCGAGAGTTCATCCTTGCGCCTGTGAAATGGTTTAAATTTCTCAGGGCATGCTCTGTACGTGGCTACCCAGTCCCCATTCAGGACACATTTCTTGACTAGAGACAATAGCGGGTCTCTATTTGTCCAGACTTTAAGTTGATGGGCTGTCACGGGTGAGCCTTCGCTTCCGAAAGCTTCAACAGCCATGACCATCTCAGCAGCATGCTCGGTAGCCCCCTCAGTGGTGGCTAGTGGGAGCCTGCTGAGTGCATCGGCGCAGTTTTCGGTGCCCGGTCTGTGCCGAATTGTGTAGTCATAGGCAGCTAACGTGAGTGCCCACCTCTGTATGCGGGCCGATGCGTTTGCATTTATGGCCTTGTTGTCGGCCAAAAGGGACGTTAGGGGTTTGTGATCTGTCTCCAACTCAAATTTCCTGCCAAACAGGTACTGGTGCATTTTCTTTACCGCATATACACATGCGAGCGCCTCCTTTTCTACCATCCCGTAGCCCCTTTCTGCCTGAGACAGACTCCTGGAGGCATAAGCTACTGGCTGTAACTGACCTTTGGAATTGACATGCTGCAACACACACCCGACACCATAGGACGACGCATCGCACGTTAACACAAGTTTCTTACATGGGTCATATAGCGTTAACAGATTGTTGGAACATAACAAATTGCGTGCTCTATTAAAAGCCCTTTCCTGGCTGTCCCCCCAGACCCATTCGCGACCTTTGCGTAGGAGCACGTGTAGCGGCTCTAGCAGCGTGCTCAATTTGGGAAGAAAGTTACCAAAATAGTTCAGGAGCCCCAGGAACGAACGCAGCTCCGTCGTGTTATGGGGTCTGGGTGCTCTCTGGATCGCTTCCGTCTTGGATGCAGTAGGGCTGATCCCGTCTGCTGCTACCCTCATCCCCAGGAATTCTACCTCTGGAGCTAGGAAGACGCACTTCGCCTTTTTCAATCGCAGCCCTACCCGGTCCAGTCTGCGTAGCACCTCCTCCAGGTTGTGGAGGTGTTCTTCAGTATCATAACCCGTAATAAGGATGTCCTGAAAAACCACCGTCCCTGGAATCGACTTGAGGAGGCTTTCCATATTTCGTTGGAAGATTGCGGCGGCCGAGCGAATCCCGAACGGACATCTGTTGTACTCAAACAACCCCTTGTGTGTCGTGATGGTGGTCAGCTTCTTTGACTCACTCACCAGCTCCTGGGTCATGTAAGCTGAGGTCAGGTCCAATTTTGAAAAAAGTTTGCCACCGGATAGCGTCGCAAAGAGGTCCTCCGCTCTCGGTAGCGGGTACTGGTTTTGGAGTGACACCCGATTGATGGTGGCCTTGTAATCGCCACATATCCTGACCGACCCATCCGCCTTGAGCACCGGCACAATCGGGCTCGCCCAGTCACTGAATTCGACTGGCGAGATGATGCCTTCCCTCAACAGGTGGTCCAATTCGCCTTCTATCTTTTCCCGCATCACGTACGGCACGGCTCTGGCTGAATGTATGCCTCCACGCCTCCAGCATGAGTTGTGGTTTGAAACAAAAGATCCCTTGCCAGTCGATCATCCCTGACTGCCCCTGTTATTGTCCTTGAGTGCACCATTAACAGGTGTTGATGGCCCCATTACTGGCCGCATTGTCCCTTGCAATGGCGTGAATCGCCGTTCAGCTTGCCATTGTCTCTGTCGAACTCCCCCTCTGGGTTCGACTACATGTTGGGGCATGCCTGACTGCCCTTGTCTGCCTGGAGAACTGTGTGCTGCTTTAACAATGTTGAATCTCTGTCCCAACCATTCCTTAACACAGTACCTCTCGCCTGTTCTGCTAGTGTGGATATCTGAACGGAATATATGGAATTAAGGACAGTAAAGTAAACGGGATATATGAAAATGTATAAGCCATGGAAGAATAGCTGGGAGAATGTCAGATTGCAAATAGTGCAACATCAGCATAGCTAACAGTCTTTCTCAAGGTTTCAAGTCACTAATCCTGCCAATAACATCTAATTGTAACATGAATAGTCACACCACTAGATTGGAACATTTAGAGGCAATGCTTGAGCTTTCAAGAAAAACATCTCATATAGATTGACTAATGAGTGACTGAGTTAGACTGTCAATCCATTTGTATTTTGTTATCTGATTTCAAAACTGTATAACTGTTGACGCTTTACGATGTAACTTCACCTATCCGTAGGGAGTGTGTACGCTCTATCCAGAGAGTATATCTTCTGTCTGATAGGTCTTACTGGCCGGTAATAAAGACTGCTTTGTTCAAAGCACAAGAGGTATTCGACTCAGTAATTTTACTGAACCAGATTGAGGTAAAAGAATCCTGGAATTTACACTAGTGGCCATGCTCGCGTGGTTTAAATCCCAGTTTCTTGTCGCCATTGATACGTCCTTACTACACAGTATAAATGCACACGAGGCCCATGCTTGAGAGAAGGTCAGTCTGTGACCTGTCCTTTATTTCTTAGCACTCAAGTGATGAAGGTGGGTGGAGCTTCCCCTTTTATACCTGAAGGTCCAGGTTAGGAGTGTCTCCCACCTAGTGGTCAGTGTTCTCACGGTGTACAACTTAGGTCAGTTTATACATGGGTTACAATGCTGGTTGAATACATGACAGAAAAGGAGGCGTGGTGGCATTGCTGGTTAAAGAGGAAATTAATGCAATAGTAAGGAAGGACATTAGCTTGGATGATGTGGAATCTGTATGGGTGGAGCTACGGAATACCAAAGGGCAGAAAACACGAGGAGTTGTAACAGACCACCAAACAGTAGTAGTGAGGTTGGGGACAGCATCAAACAAGAAATTAGGGATGCATGCAGTAAAGGTACAGCAGTTATCATGGATGACTTTAATCTACATATTGATTCGGCTAACCAAACTGGTAGCAATGCGGTGGAGGAGGATTTCCTGGAGTGTATTTGGGATGGTTTTCTAGACCAATATGTCGAGGAACCAACTAGGGAGCTGGCCATCCTAGACTGGGTGATGTGTAATGAGAAAGGACTAATAAGCAATCTTGTTGTGCGAAGCCCCTTGGGGAAGAGTGATCATAACATGGTAGAATTCTTTATTAAGATGGAGAGTGACACAGTTAATTCAGAAACTAGTGTCGTGAACTTAAGGAAAGATAACTTTGATGATTTGAGGCGTGAATTGGCTAGAATAGACTGGCAAATGATACTTAAAGGGTTGACGGTGGATAGGCAATGGCAAACATTTAAAGATCACATGGATGAAATTCAGCAATTGTACATCCCTGTCTGGAGTAAAAATAAAACGGGGAAGGTGGCTCAACCGTGGCTAACAAGGGAAATTAAGGATAGTGATAAATCCAAGGAAGAGGCATATAAAATTGGCAGAAAAAGCAGCAAACCTGAGGACTGGGAGAAATTTAGAATTCAGCAGAGGAGGACAAAGGGTTTAATTAAGAGGGGGAAAATAGAGTACGAGAAGAAGCTTGCCGAGAACATAAAAACTGACTGCAAAAGCTTCTATAGATATGTGAAGAGAAAAAGATTAGTGAAGACAAACATAGGTGCCTTGCAGTCGAATTCAGGTGAATTAAAAAAAATTTCATCCTTGTTATCAAATCCCACCATAGCATCGCCCCCTCCCTATCTCAATGACCTCCTCTAGCCCCACATGCTATGATCTTTGTGCTCCTCCAGTTGTGGTCTCGTGCACATCCCTGATTATAATCATTTCACCATTGGTGGCCATACCTTCAGCTTCCTCGGTCCTAAGCTCTGGAATTCCCTCCCTAAACCTCCCCACCTCTCAATCTCTCTTTCCTCCTGTAAAATGCACCTGAAACCAACCTTTCACCAAGCTATTATTCATCTGCCCTAATATCTCCTTATATGGCTTAGTTTAAAATGTTGTTTGATAATGCTCCTGAGAAGCGCCTTGGGACATTTTACTACATTTAAAGGCACAGAAATACAAGTTTAGTGAAGACAAACGTAGGTCCCTTGCAGTCGGATTCAGGTGAATTTATAATGGGGAACAAAGAAATGGCAGACCAATTGAACAAATACTTTGGTTCTGTCTTCACAAAGGAAGACACAAATAACCTTCCGGAAGTACTAGGGACTGAGGGTCTAGTGAAAAGGAGGAACTGAAGGATATCCTTATTAGGTGGGAAATTGTGTTGGGGAAATTGATGGGATTGAAGCCTGATAAATCCCCGGGGCCTGATAGTCTGCATCACAGAGTACTTAAGGAAGTGGCCCTAGAAATGCATTGGATGCATTGGTGATCATTTTCCAACAGTCTATCAAATATGGATCCGTTCCTATGGACTGGAGGGTAGCTAATGTAACACCACTTTTTAAAAAGGGAAGGAGAGAGAAAGCGGGTAATTATAGACCAGTTAGCCTGACATCAGTAGTGGGGAAAATGCTGGAATCAATTATTAAGGATGAAATAGCAGCGCATTTGGAAAGCAGTGACAGGATTGGTCCAAGTCAGCATGGATTTATGAAGGGGAAATCATGCTTGACAAATCTTCTGGAATTTTTTGAGATGTAACTAGTAGAGTGGACAAGGGAGAACCAGTGGATGTGGTGTATTTGGACTTTCAAAAGGCTTTTGACAAGGTCCCGCACAAGAGATTGGTGTGCAAAATCATGCACATGGTATTGGGTGTAATACACTGACGTGGATAGAGAACTGGTTGGCAGACAGGAAGCAGAGAGTAGGGATAAACGGGTCCTTTTCAGAATGGCAGGCAGTGACTAGTGGAGTGCCGCAGGGCTCATTGCTGGGACCCCAGCTCTTTACAATATAAATTAATGATTTAGATGAAGGAATTGAGTGTAATATCTCCAAGTTTGCAGATGACACTAAACTGGGTGGTGGTGTGAGCTGTGAGGGGAACGCTAAGAGGCTGCAGGGTGACTTGGACAGGTTAGGTGAGTGGGCAAATACATGGCAGATGTAGTATAATGTGGATAAATGTGAGGTTATCCACTTTGGGGGCAAAAACGCGAAGACAGAATATTATCTGAATGGCAGCAGATTAGGAAAAGGGGAGGTGCAACGAGACCTCGGTGTCATGGTTCATCAGTCATTGAAAGTTGGCATACAGGTACAGCAGGCGGTGAAGAATGCAAATGGCATGTTGGCCTTCATAGCGAGAGGATTTGAGTATAGGAGCAGGGAGGTCTTACTGCAGTTGTACAGGGCCTTGGTGAGGCCTCACCTGGAATATTGTGTCCAATTTTGGTCTCCTAATCTGAGGAAGGACGTTCTTGCTATTGAGGGAGTGCAGCGAAGGTTCACCAGACTGATTCCCGGGATGGCTGGACTGACATATGAGGAGAAACTGGATCAACTGGGCCTTTATACATTGGAGTTTAGAATGATGAGAGGGGATCTCATAGAAACGTATAAGATTCTGACAGGACGGGACAGGTTAGATGCGGATAGAACGTTCCCGATGTTGGGGAAGTCCAGAACCAGGGACACAGTCTTAGGATAAGGGGTAGGCCATTTTGGAGTGAGATGAGGAGAAATTTCTTCACTCAGAGAGTTGTTAACCTGTGGAATTACCTGCCGCAGAGGGTTGTTGATGCCAGTTTATTGGATATATTCAAGAGGGAGTTAGATATGGCCCTTATGGCTAAGGGGATCAAGGGGTATGGAGAGAAAACAGGAAAGGGGTACTGAGGGATCAGACATGATCTTATTGAATGGTGGTGCAGGCTTGAAGGGCTGAATAGCCTACTCCTGCACCTATTTTCTATGTTTCTATGTTTCATGCCTGACACGAGACTCCTAAAGCAAGCGCTCTACTGGGAACTCCTTCACAGCATGCGAGTCCCAGGTGGGCAGAGGAAACGTTACAAGGACACCCTCAAAGCCTCTCTGATAAAGTGCAACATCCCCACTGACACCTAGGAGTCCCTGGCCAAAGTGGAGGAAGTGCATCCACGAGTCTCGTCGCCGAGAGCATGCAGAAATCAAGCGCAGGCAGCGGAAGGAGCGTGCGGCAAACCAGTCCCGCCCACCCCTTCCCTCAACCACTGTCTGTCCCACCTGTGACAGAGATTGTAATTCCCGTATTGGACTGTTCAGCCACCTGAGAACTCATTTTTAGAAGCAAGTCTTCCTTGATTCCGAGGGACGGCCTATAATGATGATGGGGAAATACTACAGGAGGAGCAGCTGGAAAACAGGGTACTGCAAGACTGAACAGGGCTGTGCTGGGAGGAATGGCCCCTCCAGAAAGCGAGGGGGGAAAGATGTGCCAAATGCTGGAATTGTGTAGGTGTCAGGAATGGCAATGGAAGAGCAAGTGGATCCAACATAGAAACTGGGAGTCTTTGCAGGGAGGGGACATGGGGAAAGGAGCAGAATTCAAGTGGTTCTGGAGGTCCATTTCCAAGGACGGAGAGAGAGGAGTCGAGGAAGGGTAGAAGCCGAGATGACTGGTGCACAGGTGGGGAATGTGTGGGGACTGGAGGCAGGGTGAATTGAATTGTCCAGGTCAGTGACAGCAGGAAACAGCGTCAGTGTAATGGAGCTGAAGTCGGACTGGGGCAAAAAATATCCCACACATCCTACAACAGGTAGATGGAGCTAGAACCCTTGCAGGTTTCCAAAGCAACACACTTAATCAAGAGGGGATAAGCACAGATAAAAGAGTTGTTCAACGTGAAAAGAAAGAAAGACTTGCATTTACATAGTGTCGTTCACAAGCTCAGGATACCCCAAAGTGACTACCAGCCAATGAAGTACTTTTGGAGTATATTCAATGTTATGATGTCGGAAACGCAGTAGCCAATTTGCACACAGCAAGATCCCACTGGTAGCAATGTAATAACAATCTGTTTTTATTGATGTTGTTTGAGGAATAACTATTGGCCAGGACACCTGCTCTTCTAAATAGTGTCATAGGATTTCTTATGTCCACCTGAGAGAGCAAACTTTGGTTTGATGCCTCATCCAAAAGACGGAACCTCTGACAGTGCTGCACTCCCTCAATACTGGCACTGAAGTGTCAACCTAGATTTTATGCTCAGGTCTCAGGAGTGCGCCTTGAACCCACAACGTTCAGACCCAGAGGCGAGAGAATGCTAAAAACCGAGCCACAGCTGACACTGGTGAAGATGTGAGACCATGTACAGCAGGTTGGGGTGGGGGTCATGCTGATAGATGAGAACTTATCATCACCATCATAGGCGGTCCCTCGAAATGAGGATGATTTTCTCCCACGCCAAAAAAGGATGAGTTCACAGGTGTTTCAATGAAGGACCGAATATTCCGGATCCCGAACTACATCCTGAAGGGTGGAAGATGCCGGTGCGTGGATTTTTTTAATGTGGGGTGACCGTTGCACACCAGCCACCACATGGGCTTGACAGAGCTAGGTCTTTGTCCAGTGGCAAGGGTTAACCAAGACGACTGGAGACCAGCTTGATGCATGGACCTAGTGGCCGCACATATCGCAGTGTGGGCTGGCCCGTGCTGCCCCTAGGCCCTCGCCCCGAACTCGCACCTCTCCTGGGCCTCGATCACATCCCCCTACAATCTCTCGCCGCTCCTGGGCTCCGACCTCGCCGCTCCTGCTGTACCTGCCCACGCTCCAATCACCGACCTGGACCTTGATGACGTCACTCTTCGCTGCCGTCACCCTCCTGCACCAGCTCGCGCTGTACCTTGCCGTGGTACGCCACCACACTGCCCATGGCCGCCGCTCGCTGCTCCTTTTATGGCCCCCACCTGCTGCTGATGGTCTCTCACAGGTCCCCTGGTTACCAAGTCCACTGTTCAAGGGAGAAGCGAAGGGCCCAGAGACAAATTGTTAGATCTCTTAATTTTCAATGAAATGCGAACTCCAGTTGTAGTTTTAATGTAATTTTATTCTGGCAGCAGCAACAAGCTTCTGGCTTTAAGCCAGGCCTTTGTCCTTCTGAGACCACATGGCCAAAATGGCTGTACTTATACCTGACTCAATTTACAGAAAAGAACCTTTTGTAAATGTGGATTCTTTTCCCTCAATCTGGTTCAGCAAAATTACTGAAATGAATACCGTTTGTGCTTTAAACAAAGCAAGCTTTTATTTAAAAAGCAAATCCCGATCGGGGACCTTATCAGACAGAAGGAATGCAACTCTGATAGATCGCACCCACTTCCTACGGACAAAGTGACGTTACATTGTAAAGGGACGACGGTTATACATTTTCGGCAAAAGATAACAAAATAGGGCTAGAGTGACATCCTAGTTCAGCCTATCCCTTTTGATCCCTCTTTCCCTTTGTCCACTCATAAGCCGACCTAAACAAAGACCTTCTGTTAATGTTTCAGGTTAATAACATGATTTAATAAGACCTTGAGGTTTTTCTGCAAGCAGTGGGTTTTGTTTCAATATGTGTTAGTGTTGTAACATTTCGCAGTCTCGAGTCTGAGATGTCATGGCTATTCCTCCATGAATTCTTTGTTAGCTTATACTGTCCCTATACAATTCCCACGTTCTCAACTTCAATGTCTCTATACATTTTTAAACATTCACATTCCCCCCTTTTATCATTCCATGATAACCCTGGTGACTATTCCAGGAGTATCGCATTCAGCCGTTCGCACTGTCTTTCCTGATCCATATTGTTGTTATTGTCGAGTAGTTCTTTAGTTCGTTGGATCATAACTCGGGAGCCCTTGACCACAAGAGGGTTTGCTAACCTTGCCATCATTACTTTACAACAAAGGTTAAGGCAACCAACAATTAGATAGAATCGCCAAGATCCATCTGATAGCCAATCAAACCAGCTAGATCCTTCTGCTGGTGTGGATAACTTCTTCACCTCCCTTCTTATGTGATCAGCGAGATTGGTTATGTTTTCTGAACTATCAGGAATGTAAGTGCAACATTCAGATCCTATCAGGGCACACGTTCCCCCTTTCTCAGCTAACAGATAATCGAGGGCCATTCGGTTTTGTAATGCTATGGTCCTTATTGCTACCATTTCAGCTGTGATGCCCTCCAGAGCTTCAGCAGTATTGTTAGCTATCTGTTCCAATATCGTCTCTAGGTTCTGTACTTCGTCTATGAGACATCTTATCTCGATTGGGAACATTAAGACCTCAAAGAACTTGTCGGTGGGGGTGATGGCTTGCTTGTATCAGCTGGAGGCATGTGCTTCTGCCAGGGTACGTACTTGCCGCACAAATGGCACCACATATCCCAGATAGCAGGACCCTGTCCATCGCCTAGGCAACCAAGAATTCGGATCATGAGAGTGGATGGTGACTCGTGCACCTGTGGTGAGGTTGAGACTGTGTGGGCAATTGCTGTACCCTACGATATGTCCCTTGTTACTGGTGTCATTTCAGGTTAGACATATGTCCCCGGTTGGCTTCCCAATCCCAGAGGTATTGGTCAGGGCTATGAATGGGGGTTCCTCTTCACGGTTGTAGGTTGGTTGGTACCATCCCTGGAACGTCTGACTAATGGGATCTCCAGCACTCTCCAACTTGGTGACCTCCCCGTGGTCGTTCATGTGGTAACGGTATGATACTCCTCCTGATCTCTGTGATCCCTCTTTTGACCCGCCTTTCCTCTCTCGTATTTGTATTGACCTCTCGTGATAGTTTGGCTCTGAATCCATCTGACAGTCTCAGTTAGGGTTAGTGGAATGGGGCGCAAAGGAATTCCCCCTTTAGAATGTATAGGGATATGTGAACACACCCAACACCTAGAAACGTTCCCATTTTGCGCATAAACATAAGACATGTACAAAAAGGTGTTTACATGGAGCTCTCGTCTCTGTCTCCCCTCCCATGTGCCGAAACTGTCATATATCAACACTATTATACAGACTGTGGCATACAGACAGTTTCATCTTATGGCTCAGGATTCAGATAAATAGTCCAATTATTTTGCTGATTAAAAGAGTTCAGTTTTCCCGTCTCTCTTCTCAGGTCACCGTCGGTGTAGCTGGCTGTCTATCACTACGGGTAAAAGTTCAAACTGGTCCACGTTCCAATTAGGATGCCAACGGCCTTGTTCAGCTATGGAGAAGAGGAAGTCTGGAACAGAAACAGGAGTTAGAATAACCAGTAAAATAGGTTTGTTAGAGGGTGGTGAGCTTGCAGTGGTGCAGGTGAACCCAGGCACTTTTCCCCTCAACCTTGGCTGCAGTGGGGGTAGTGAGTAACACCTGAAAAGGCCCCTCCCATTGTGGCTCTAATCCCTTCCGAATCCATACTTCCCTGGTGCCACGAGGGACAATTCGGGTAAAACTGGGAGGTCGAGGTGAGCATCTTGAACCTGGTTGTGAGCTAGTCGCAGAGCCTGAGTCAGAGAAAGAACATAGGTGGTCATCAGTCGAGCTGAGATACCATATCTAGGAACAATTTACTTCATTAACACCTTAACAACAGTTTGAGCCTTATTGTCCAGGTTAGGGTAGGCTTCAATCCATCTGCTAAACACATCTACTATTACTAACACATATTTGTAACACTGAACTTTTTGCAACTCAATGTAGTCCAACTGAAATGTCTCAAAGGGACCTTCGGGTAGGGGCGTTTTACCCCAATCACAGGGGACTCCCTTCCCTGGATTATGTTGCTGCAAACCAGGCAACGACTACTGATGTTCTGGGCGAGCGCCTGGAGTCTAGGGTGTCACCAAGTAGCCAAAAGTGTATCACTCGTGGTCCTTGCTCCACAATGAGTAGCAAAATGCATACATTCAATAACCCATAGAGCCAACTCGTCAGACATGCAAGTCTGTTCCGCGGGAGTGGTCCAAAGTTTAGAAACATTGTCATAAGTACATCCATAATATTTCCACAACAGTTTATCTTTTTCAGGAGCGTCCTCCTGTGCTTTTATAACACCTTGGATGGTTGGCATTGGTTTTTCCGAGGCTAACTTATCCTTCGCAGGATTTTTAGTCTGACTCATAATTTTGGGCACTACCATCTGTTGGTCACGAGAGGCCTGTTTGGCCTCTTTGTCAGCACAACGATTCCCTATATCAACCAGAGAATTTCCGGTAGTGTGGGCAGTACATTTAACAACGGCAATGTGCTTGGGGAACATGAGGGCTTGCAACAAATCAGATACTAGTTGCTTCTGGGATATCTCATTCCCCTGTGAGGTTAGGAATCCCCTATTTTTCCATAATTGTCCGAAATCATGGGCCACCCCAAAGGCATACCTAGAGTCGGTACAGATATTGACTTTGAGATCTTTGGCCAAGATACAGGCTCGGGTGAGGGCGAATAGTTCAGCTTGTTGGGCAGAATAGGCAGTTTCAAAAGCGGCAGATTCCAAGACCTGATTCTCCTGGTTTACTATGGCGTATCCTGAGATTCGTGTACCTTCTGGATTAATAGAAGAACTTCCGTCAACATATATAATACAGTCTGGATCTTCAATTGGTACATCAACTAAATCTTCCCTGACTGATGTGGCCTCTTGAATTAAAGATAAACAATCCTGACTGGGTTCTTCCTCATCTTGGGGCGGCTCAGTAAGAAAACAGGCCGAATTAATGGCAGTACAGTGCCGAGAGGTCAGCTTAGGATTTTTAGTAAGTAGATCTCATATCTGCTTTGGTAAGGTGTTGAGTCTGCAGTTGGCCCAGGAGGGCAGCTACGGAGTGAGAGGTGTTAAGACAACGGTAGCACAGTCTTTCAGAATTGTACAATACAGTTGAAAGGGCCGGTCATAGAGGGGCCGGCCCAAAGCCGGAGCTTGCAGCAGGGCTGTCTTTAGTTCCTTAAAGGCTTGGACGTCTGCGGTTTCTATTTCAAAGCTGCCTTCCTTGTTTGTATACGGTGTGAGGTGCTTAGTCATCAGGGCAACATTAGGGATCCAGGATCTGCAGTAATTGATCATCCCCAACCACTGTCGCATTTGTTTAGCCGTGCTAGGGACTGGAAACTGGCAAATTGGTTCGACTCGGCTAGCCTCCAAAGCTCGGTGGATACTCGGTATTGCCTGTGATTTCAGTGGGTACTGTCGGATAGAGGGCCAGTCCACATTGCCCTGCACTGGGATCTCAATCGGATCAATGGGAGTATAACCCACTTGGGAGGGGTCCTCTGCCCACACATGAGGATCCACATAGTCAGGTATGTCAGAGCCAGTATGATGCTGCAGAGTCGTTAAAACCTTCTCGGGGTCCCCGTGGAATTGGACTGTTCGGCCATGTTTTACAATTTGCACATCCCGGCTGGTAGGGTCAGCCTCGTCTATAGCCTGGCGCACCATAACTCCCAAATCTTTAGCGTGGTGGGGAGGTAATACTTCACGAGTAATATGTGGTGCCACCGTTGGGGGCTGTCCATTTCCACAAAATCTGCCTTCCCTTCCGGTCCAGTCACTCTAGCCCTTAATAGAATTTCCTTCACTTCCCCTTTGTGATCCTGATAAAAGTTCTGCAGGTCCTGATTCTTTCCACTGGGATCGTATGCTAGGGTCACGTGATAGGGTGCCTGCGGCAGGTCCAGAGACCACCACTGAGGGGTTCTAGTGGTATAATACTGCTGCTTAAGGGTTCCCTGTTTTACAATGTAGAGACTTGTCCCAGGAATCCTGACAGTCTCTGTGTTTCAGTGAAGGCGGGGAGTTTAAGCTTTGATCCATGCATGTCGAGGTCACTCCGTGAAATCGGAGGTCAGGGTTAAGTTGGGTTTGTGGATCCCTTTCAGCTTATTTATCTTAGCCTTTTAACTCTTCAATTTGTTTTGTTTGAGTATCTATTTCTTTATTGATAATGTTCAGTATGAAACGGCTGTCAATGGAAAGGGTTAACTCCTTTACAGGTTTGTAAGAAGACCTGATGTCATTACGTGACTTCACGTAACCATCTGAAAAAAAAATCTTTTCATCAGGAAAGGCAGCATTTGATTAAACTCCAATATATTTTTAACTTCTTATCCAAGTACTTGCCAAAGATATTTTTTTAATTGATTTAAAACGAGACCACAAATTTTTAATAGCTATTTGTTTACTGAAATTCAATTTCGTCATCAGCCTCGGTCAATGCAAAGCCAACCATTTTAACTACGTAGTCTATCGATACATTTCTCAGAGGTCCCAGTGGAACTCTGAATACATTTCTCGTGCGTGCACTCTTTCTTTAAGACGTCTACGGTTTTTAATATGTCCTCCTTTTGTCAATGAAAGCCCTAATTTAATGGAGTTTTTCTGCCAACTCGACAGGAGTGATTTTTTAGACTGCAGTGGAATTTTTCTCATAATTTAAAATCTCAGAACACATTTTTTTTTTAGCACCTATTTAGTACGTTACGTCTTTTTTTTCCGTCTTTTCCATAACTAGAGGGAAGTCTGACACGTAGGCTGTGGAATGCTTTTCGTTATCTCAATTGTTCCAGCCTCAAGGTCGTGTTATTTAATATAATTTTTGTTTTGAATCCTTTTGAATCCATCTCAGTATTTTCTGCGCCTTCTCTGAATATCTCAAAATCCCGATTCAAACTTTGTAATTCAATAAGGTTCACACTCTTAAACTTCCCACATACAGGACAACACTACGAAGGGTTAAAAATACTTTCATTCTGTTTGAAAAAGTGGGTGGAGCTAAAACAAACCACAACACCCCGGCTTTTTTTTTCACAGTAAAAATCACACAAGTATTTCTCATTCAAAACAGACGTTCACAAGAGTCTCTCTTCTTTCCTATTAATTTTTGGATCCATGACCTTTCAGGGAATTCGTAGTTTTATCTAAATTACCCATCCTTGTGTCGCCGCACGTTGGATCAGGGTCTTAATTCGACCTGATTGTCTCCACGTCGCCCCGTGGTGGTTTCAGTTATCTTACCCAGAGCCTAGGCGGACCAAGTGATATACAAGATCGACGCTGTACCTGGCGTAAGTACAATTTAAAATTTACACAGTCCCGCGTAGTCCCGCAGCTTAATTTTACGTAATTCCCTAACCTCCGCGTTTCCCTACGCGGTTCGCGCGATTCTCTCTCTCTCTCCGCGTTGCCGCGCGGTTTTACTTGGGCCTCGAACCCACACAGACACTGGGCCTCGAACCCAGGCAGGCTCTGGGCCTCGAACCCAGGCAGACTTACCTATTCTAACCTATCTTTCCAAGTCGCCACTTGGTTTGCGTCATCGCGCAATTTCCCTATCTCTATCCCTATTCTAAGTTTGAAAGGTATTCATCAGATTGTCCTGGATCTCGTTCAGACACTACCTGAGAACCAGCGAGTGGCTAAACTTTCCTCAGACTTTTGAAACCGGGGGAAACTGAAGCAGTATTGAAAGTATACTCACTCCAGTGGCCACTTTCCCCTCGTCTCATCCAAGGCTAGTCTGGCTCTTAATTCGCAAGTTTTCGGCAGTCGTCCGTTGAGATCCCACTTCTGACACCAAATGTAAATGTGGATTCTTTTCCCTCAATCTGGTTCAGCAAAATTACTGAAACAAATACTGTTTGTGCTTTAAACAAAGCAAGCTTTTATTTAAAAAGCAAATCCCGATCGGGGACCTTATCAGACAGAAGGAATGCAACTCTGATAGATCGCACCCACTTCCTACGGACAAAGTGACGTTACATTGTAAAGGGACGACGGTTATACATTTTCGGCAAAAGATAACAAGATAGGGCTAGAGTGACATCCTAGTTCAGCCTATCCCTTTTGATCCCTTTTTCCCTTTGTCCACTCATAAGCCGACCTAAGTATGGTCTGATTTTAAACAAAGACCTTCTGTTAATGTTTCAGGTTAATAACATGATTTAATAAGACCTTGAGGTTTTTCTGCAAGCAGTGGGTTTTGTTTCAATATGTGTTAGTGTTGTGACATTTCGCAGTCTCGAGTCTGAGATGTCATGGCTATTCCTCCATGAATTCTTTGTTAGCTTATACTGTCCCTATACAATTCCCACGTTCTCAACTTCAATGTCTCTATACATTTTTAAACATTCACACTTTGACCTTATTGGCTTACTTGATTGTCTGTTAACCTTTAATTGGCTCGCTACCAAAGGTCCTAAAATGTCACGTTGATTGATGACTTAATGCAATGTGGTCTGTGTTTTCTCAAAACTGCAGCCAGGCTACAGAGCTTGAATTCTTTATCAATCCCCCCTTTGATTCTTTCACAAACTGAATCATAAAATATCAGGTATCACTGGTTAAACATTCTAGAAAATAATTTCATACATGTTAATAGAGTTTCTTTCTAATATTTGTTGATGTGTTTCACCACATGTCCGGACTAGTAGCTTCCACACAAATTTACACCAACCCGAATTCCATCATGGCCACAATGGAAGTCTGTTTTTAGTCGGTTAATTAATCTTATTCCAATTTAATCCAAATCAATATCTTAATTCAACCAGTTATCAACCTTCCCTTAAGCATAACATACCCCTGTGCCATGTACAGACGGTCTGCTGGGACCTGCAAGGTGTCTCACCTGCGGGACAGCAGCTACAGCCGCCTGGTCGCAACAACATTTAATCAACATAAACAAACAATATAAAAGTAAAATAATTACAATGAATAGAATTAAACCTTCCACCAATGAAGTTCCTATTGAACCTAGCCATTCAGTGGCTCTGCTTCACAAAGTGAATGATGGGTGTTGCTTAAGTTATTCTACCTCCTTTTGGATATGCTCCGCTAAGTGGGTAATTTCTTTGGAGCTATCTGGGATATATGTGCAACACTCAGTTCCGAGTAGGGTGCAAGTACCTCCCTTTTCAGCCAGGATGTAATCAAGGGCCAGTCTATTCTGTAGGGCTACTGTGCGGATTGCTATCATTTCTGCATTGATTTTAACTAGGGCCTCTGAGGTATCATTGGCTACCCGTTCCACAACGGATGCCATATTAATGGATTCCCTTGCCAGTCTGGCGGTCCCATACCTGGGGATCAGAATGGCAAAGAACCTCTCTGTTTCTGTGATAGCTCTCTTAGGACGGCGTAAATGTTCCGACAGTGACTTTATATGATACATATAAGGCACAATGTCGGCTAAATAGCAGGATCCCGTCCAATTCTGGGGCAACCAAGGGTAGGCCTTGTGGCCACACACCCAATAGGTGCCATTATAGGCAATGAATGTTAGCTGTTTCTTTGTCAGCAACACTCCGGGGCCTGTCCAGGCTTTTCCATCTGTTTTATTCAGAATCCCCGTTACGTTAGGAATTCCCACATCGGCCCAGTTTTGATGGTTCCGTGGCTTGATTATATTATAATTCCGGGAGTAGTTACTATATCCCATATTTTGGCCTCCTTTGATGTTTCTAATCAGACAGACCGATTCCCCCGGTCTTCCTATTCCCGTTGTATTAGTGATAACAAAAAATGGGGGCCGTTTGGAATTATTGTACCACGGTTGGTATCTTCCTTCAAAGGTAGTCAGATTGTAACCTGCTGACTTCCATTTACGTGCCCAGTTTTCCATATCCTGAAACGCATTGCCTGTTTTGTTTTGATTAATTATCCACTCAGCCATTTCCGAGATATTCAAGGGAACTGGCCTCAAGGGAATCCCTCCCTTTGAGTGAATAGGAATATGCGCACACAACCAACAACTAGAAATGTTACCTTGTTTGGCATAAATGTATGACATATATAAAAAGGTATTTACATGTTATTCCCTTGGTACTCTACTATTTCCCTTTGGTGCAGAGAGTCGGCTCGTAAGAAGTAGGCCGATGCCTAGAATACCTACAATCAGTTACACAGTAAATTTATACATTTTGGCAAAAAGTAATTGTCCTTATTAGATTTCAGCTTCAATTACGGGTGCTCGTTTAACGTGTGAAGCGTGGATCCAGGCTTTCTTTCCTTGGACTTTAACAGCTGCCTGGGTGGCCAAAAACACTTGATAAGGTCCCTCCCACTTGGCACCCAAAGCATTCTTTATGCAACTTTTTCACATACACCCAGACTCCCGGGATGATGTCGTGTCCTCCTTGGGGTGGATTACCCCAAGCTGCCGATACCTGTCGGGAAACAGAACTAATAGCATTGGTTCGGTTCTGACAGTATGATAACAAAGTGTCACTCATTAAGTGAACATCAGCTTTCCGTAAATCGATAGTTCCTGGCAGCGACAGTTCCTGTTATAATTTCAAATGGGCTTAGACCTGTAGTTCTGTTTGGGGTTGCCCTAATACTACATAGCACTATTGGTAGTGCCTGGGGCCATGGTGTTCCTTCTTGGTGATATTTGGCAAGCTGTTGTTTCAGAGTTCGATTCATTCGCTCTACTTGTCCTGATGATTGTGGATGATAAGGACAGTGTAAATCCCACGTAATGTTCAGTAACCTACAGACTTCTTGGCAGACAGCACCTGTGAAGTGTGTTCCCTGATCTGAGTCAATGCTACTCGGGACTCTCCATCGGGGAATGTAATCCTTACACAAGACCTTTGCAGTGTGATTGGCTGTGGCTCTTTTAGTTGGGACAGCTTCTACCCATTTAGAGAATCTGTCGACCAGGACAAGAATGTTAGTGTATCCTTGGCATGAAGGAAGAGATATATAATCAACCTGCAGATGCTGGAATGGTCCGACAGGGGCAGGGGGCCTCAGCTGTGGCATTACCGTGATGGGTCCAGAATTATTTTTCTGGCAGACCACACAGCGGTCTGCTACCAGCTGGGCATGTTTTTTAAATCCCCGACCCCACCAGCTTTTCTGGAACCATGCCGTCATCTGTTGTGAGGCCAAGTGTCCCCACGAGTGGATCTGTTGGGCTAAAAAAGGCATAAGCGCTTGTGGCGCGACTGGCTTGTCGGTAACTCTTTGTCTCCAGACACCATCTTCACATAGCTTAACTCCTGCCTCAATCCATGTCCATTTTTCCTCTTGGGAGCACTCGCCTTGCATTGTTTGAAGGTCTCGTGTCAGAGTCCTGAGTGCTTTCAATCTGCACATCTGTGTTGGTTCTTCTGGGGGAGCGCCCTGTGAGGCGGCATCTTTAGCTGCCTGGTCGGCTAGGGCATTTCCCTGTGGTTCCGTGGTATTTTCCTTGATATGGGCCTTACACTTCAGGATGGACACTTCCTGAGGTAATTGTATGGCCTCCAGTAAGTCTCGGACTTCTTTTCCATTTCGGATAGGTGTACAAGCAGCAGCGAGGAATCCTCTTTTCTGCCATAACAGACCAAAGTCGTGAGTGACTCCAAAAACACAACGCAAATCTGTGTAGACATTAGCTGTCTGTCCTTCTGCTATTCAACATGCTTCTGACAGGGCCCGTAACTCGGCCTGTTGTGCTGACATTCCTGAGGGTAAACATCCTTTTGCCACTACCTCATATAAGGTTGTAACTGCCCATCCTGCTTTTCTGGTACCATTGTTAACAAAGGAGGAACCATCTGTAAACAGGATGAGGTCTGGGTTGTGTAGAGGCTCCTCTGCTGTTAAGGCTGCTTCTTCTGTTTCTTTTAAAATCTCCACGCAGTCATGCTCTTCACATTCTCCCCCCTCTTGCTCCCTCGATTCTGACATCGGGAGCATAGTTGCGGGATTAACCGGGCTGGCCCGGACGATATGGAGATTAGGAGCTTCCAAAACTGCTGTCCAGCGGGTCCATCTAGCTGCCGTCACCTGAGACATTCTATTCATAGACAGCAAAGCGTGTACGATGTGGGGACACTTGACCATCAGCTTTTGGTCGAGGACTAGACCCGCAGTGATCATTACCGCTCGACATGTAGCTTCCATGGCCCTTAGGCAACTTCCCCATCCGAGGGCTATCGCATATAGTTTTGCCGAATAATAGCCAATAGGTCTTTGCCGATCCCCATGTTCTTGTGTCAGTATAGCTGTCATATATCCTTCTTTCTCATGGACAAACAGGGTAAATGGCTTACCACTGTCGGGGATTCCCAGAGCCGGTGCCGAACACAAAGCCTTTTTCAAACTCAGGAAGGCCTCTTGCTGTTCCTTAGTGAGGGTGATGGCTTCTTTAGAGGCACGTTTCCCCTTTAAAATATCATTCAATGGCTGAGCAAGCTGTGTGAAGGAGTCAATCAAAATTCTGTTAAAGTTACACAATCCCAAAAAAGACCATCGTTCCTGAATAGTGGTGGGTTTTTTAGCAGCCCGAATGGCTGCAGTTCTATCCTAGGTAAGTTCTCTCTTTCCTTGTGAAATCTTTTGTCCCAGGTATACAACCTCTTCTTGGGATATTTGTGCTTTGTTGATGCTGGCTTTATGTCCTTTCAGCCAAAGATGGTCCAGCAAAGCTCGTAAATCTTGTTCATACTGTTCTTCCGTGTTTGAAGCTAGCAGGATATCGTCTACATATTGGATGACTGTGGATGACAGGGGAGGTAATTCTCGCAAATGGCTTTGTAAAGCCATGTGGAATATCGTAGGGCTGTTGTGGAAACCCTGCGGTAACCGGGTCCAAGTATACTGTTGTCCTTGGACAGTGGAAGCAAACCACTGTCGAACCTCCGGTGCCAGAGGCACCGACCAAAATCCGTTGGCCATATCGATAACCGAGAAATATTAATGTTCCGGTTCGAGGGCATTAAAAATGGTGGAGGGATCTGCGACCAAAGGAGCTTTTTGATCAATACACTGGTTAGCTTTCCTATAATCGACAGTCAAACGCCAAGTCTCATTAGATTTCTGTACCGGCCACACGGGGCTATTGGAGGACCTATGCGTTTTATTAAGCACCCCTTGTTTCTCCAATTGCCGAATAACCGGTAAGATTCCCGCGATGGCAGTTGGACTGATGGGATACTGTTTAGTGCATGGAGGCTTGGTCCCGGTAAATGACGCAGGCTCCATCTGGAGTAGGCCACAATCGTTCTTATCTTTAGCCCATATCGGGTGTTCCTTCAATTCTTCTTTCTTCAAAGTTCGAATTGACCATGTCACCCGACCATCCTCGAAATGCAACGATGAATCTACTTGGATTAGAGCGTCCATTCCCAAAAGGGTTTGATCTACTGAGCCTATCCAGACCGGCGTGGTTAGTTCATGTGGATCCAGCCCTATAAGTACCGGTGTTGTCCTTTTAATTTCCATTTTATGGCCCCCAACTCCATAGGCTGTACGTGCCCTACCATCCAACGACAAAAAGTCTCCATGTTGTAGGGGTAAGCATGTTAATTCCGCCCCTGTGTCTAAAAGACAGTCCACATCCTTATCGTCCACCCTCACAGTTATATATAGCCCATCTCCCCTCTGATGTATTAGTGCGAGGAGGGGGGCCAGGGTGGGCTCTAATCGTTTTTTGCTATCCCAAGTAACTCCTTCTGTTGTTGTATTGTCAGTCGCTTAAATGCTTCTAAAGGTCGTTATCTTGTGACAAGCCTGGTTTGTTGGCTGAATTGTATCCCTGGCTGCGTCCTCTTCCCCGGGCATGACCTTTCTGTTTTGCCCTGCACGTCTTGGCCCAGTGACCTTCTTTCCCACAATAATGACATTTTCCGGTAATTTTCCTAATGACTGTTTATCAGAATCCTGGGATTTCCATCCCATTAGCCTGCACAGCTCGGACTTTAGCTCCCATATCCCGATCTAATTGGTTACATCGATCCACCAATGCTGCAAAGGTAGTTCCTCTGCCTTCCCAGTCCGGTAACACTATCTTAAGCATTTTGGACAGTTCTGGCTTTAGACCTGCCACGAAAGCTGCTTTCAGGGGTCCAAACACTTGTTCATCCATTTCCTCATCCGTATTATTCATATCCGAATGTTCTAGCCACGTGCATCTAAACCGCTTGTCATACTCCAGGACCTCCTCTGTTCCTTTCTGTTGGCAGGCTGCAATTTTTCCCCAGTCTGTCTTAGCTGGACTGAAGGCTTGCAGCCAGTGTTTAATCGCCTCCCATCCTGCATTTAATTCTTGCTCTTCCTGCCCCAAAGCTTCTTCTACCTTGTCGTGCAATTTTCTTCCTTGTGTTTTTGGCACCATTATGATCGAAATTTGCACTCCGTCCCAGGGATGAAGTTGATATATATTTTTTAAGCGGTCCAATTGGTCCCACGTTTTCACTCCCCCTTTCTTTGGATTGGGCATCTCCATGGACCATTCATCAATTTTCTCTGGGTCTGCCGGATCATGAAATAAGTATTCTTCGTACACCCCTTCTTTGTTTTTTTGGTTCCGCCCTCATCCGCAGTGTCTCCTGATTTGACTACAACTCATCTTTTTTTAAACGGGGCAAAGCGCACCCCTAATTCTTCATCCTCTGACCCTGTATCGTCGGAGGATTCAGAATCTGTATCTATTCCTCGGTCGTGTCTTCGGGTTTGTGCTTTTAATTTATCCAAACATGGGTACCCTGGGAATTGACCGATACAATTTCCTTTTCCTATTGCTGTCTCTTGACCTAATGAATTTTATCCCGACTCTGCTTTCTGTTCGCCAGCCAATTCTCTATCCATGCTAATACATTTCCTCTGACTCCGCGTACCTCTATCTTCTGCAGTAACCTTTTGTGTGGCACCTTATCGAATGCCTTTTGGAAATCTAAATACACCACATCCATCGGTACACCTCTCTCCACCATGCTCGTTATATCCTCAAAGAATTCCAGTAAATTAATTAAACATGATTTCCTCTTCATGAATCCATGCTGCGTCTGCTTGATTGCACTATTCCTATCTAGATGTCCCGCTATTTCTTCCTTAATGATATTTTCAAGCATTTTCCCCACTACAGATGTTAAACTAACCGGCCTATAGTTACCTGCCTTTTGTCTGCCCCCTTTTTTAAACAGAGGCGTTACATTAGCTGCTTTCCAATCCGCTGGTACCTCCCCAGAGTCCAGAGAATTTTGGTAGATTATAACGAATGCATCTGCTATAACTTCTGCCATCTCTTTTAATACCCTGGGATGCATTTCATCAGGACCAGGGGACTTGTCTACCTTGAGTCCCATTAGCCTGTCCAGCACTACCCCCCTAATGAAAGTGATTGTCTCAAGGTCCTCCCTTCCCACATTCCTGTGACCAGCAATTTTTGGCATGGTTTTTGTGTCTTCCACTGTGAAGACCGAAGCAAGATAATTGTTTAAAGTCTCAGCCATTTCCACATTTCCCATTATTAAATCCCCCTTCTCATCTTCCAAGGGACCAACATTTACTTTAGTCACTCTTTTCCGTTTTATATATCTGTAAAAGCTTTTACTATCTGTTTTTATCTTCTGCACAAGTTTACCTTCGTAATCTATCTTTCCTTTCTTTATTGCTTTTTTAGTCATTCTTTGCTGTTGTTTGAAATTTTCCCTATCCTCTAGTTTCCCACTAACCTTGGCCACCTTATACACATTGGTCTTTGATTTGATACTCTCCTTTATTTCCTTGGTTATCCACGGCTGATTATCCCTTCTCTTACCACCCTTCTTTTTCACTGGAATATATTTTTGTTGCACACTATGAAAGAGCTCCTTAAAAGTCCTCCACTGTTCCTCAATTGTGCCACCATTTAGTCTGTGTTTCCAGTCTACTTTAGCCAACTCTGCCCTCATCCCACTGTAGTCCCCTTTGTTTAAGCATAGTATGCTTGTTTCTGACACAACTTCCTCACCCTCAATCTGTATTACAAATTCAACCATACTGTGATCACTGATTCCGAGAGGACCTTTTACTTGGAGATCGTTTATTATTTCTGTCTCATTACACAGGACCAGATCTAAGATTGCTTGCTCCCTTGTAGGTTCTGTAACATACTGTTCTAAGAAACAATCCCGTATGTATTCTATGAATTCCTCCTCCAGGCTACCCCGTGCGATTTGAGTTGACCAATCGATATGTAGGTTAAAATCCCCCATGAATACTGCCGTTCCTTTTTCACATGCCTCCATCATTCCCTTGTTTATTGCCCGCCCCACCGTGAAGTTATTATTTGGGGGCCTATAAACTACGCCCACCAGTGGCTTTTTCCCCTTACGATCTCTAATCTCCACCCACAATGATTCAACATTTTGTTCATTAGAGCCAATATCGTCTCTCACAACTGCCCTGATATCATCCTTTATTAACAGAGCTACCCCACCTCCTTTCCCTTCTTGTCTATCTTTCCGAATCGTCAGATACCCCTGTATGTTTAATTCCCAGTCTTGGCCACCCTGCAACCATGTTTCTGTAATGGCCACCAAATCATACCCATTTGTAATGATTTGTGCCGTCAACTCATTTACTTTATTTCAAATGCTGCGTGCGTTTAGGTAGAGTGTTTTAATCCTAGTTTTTAAACCATGATTTCTAGTTTTGACCCCTCCTGCAGCCCCTTTATATTCAGTGGCCCTTTTTGTTTTTTGCCTTGGGTTTCTCTGCCCTCCACTTTTACTCATCCCCTTTCTGTCTTTTGCTTTTGTCTCCTTTTTGTTTCCCTCTGTCTCCCTGCATTGGTTCCCATCCCCCTGCCATATTAGTTTAACTCCTCCCCAACAGCACTAGCAAACACTCCCCCTCGGACATTGGTTCCGGTCCTGCCCAGGTGCAGACCGTCCGGTTTGTACTGGTCCCACCTCCTCCAGAACCTGTTGCAATGCCCCAGGAATTTGAATCCCTCCTTGCTGCACCACTGCTCAAGCCACGTATTCATCTGTGCTATCCTGCGATTCCTACTCTGACTAGCACGTGGCACTGGTAGCAATCCCGAGATTACTACTTTTGAGGTCCTACTTTTTAATTTAGCTCCTAGCTCCTTAAATTCGTCTCGTAGGACCTCATCCCTTTTTTTTACCTATATCGTTGGTACCAATGTGCACCACGACAATTGGCTGTTCTCCCTCCCTTTTTAGAATGTCCTGCACCCGCTCAGAGACATCCTTGACCCTTGCACCAGGGAGGCAACATACCATCCTGGAGTCTTGGTTGCGGCCGTAGAAACGCCTATCTATTCCCCTTACAATTGAATCCCCTATCACTATTGCTCTCCCACTCTTTTTCCTGCCCTCCCGTGCAGCAGAGCCAGCCACGGTGCCATGAACTTGGCTGCTGCTGCCCTCCCCTGATGAGTCATCCCCCTCAACAGTACTCAAAGCGGTGTATCTGTTTTGCAGGGGAATGACCGCAGGGGACCCCTGCACTACCTTCCTTGCATTGCTCTTGCTGCTGGTCTTCCATTCCCTAGCTGGCTGTGGACCCTTCACCTGCGGTAAGACCAACTCGCTACACGTGCTACTCACGTCATTCTCAGCATTGTGGATGCTCCAGAATAAATCCACCCTCAGCTCGAATTCCGCAACACGGTCCGTCAGGAGCTGGAGGCGGATACACGTCCCGCACACGTCGTCGTCAGGGACACCGGAAGTGTCCCTGAGTTCTCACATGATAGTCTGTTAACCTAATTGGCTCGCTACCAAAGGTCCTAAAATGTCAAGTTGATTGATGACTTAATGCAATGTGGTCTGTGTTTTCTCAACACCATCCGTGCGAGGATGGAGGTGTAGACAGACTATGTCCATGCTATGAAGGAAACGATCAGAGACCAGGGAACCTGAAATCAATGGAGGGGCAGAGGGTATTGGAAGAGCCAATGGATGTTGATCGGTGGGTGGAGACCGGAGAAAGTATAAATGGTGCAATTAAAACCTAGTGTCAGGGTACGGCTGCGGACACTTCATAAACAGGCAGCAATTAACACAGGAGCAAGACCTTGCATGGAAGAGGAGTGCTCCAAATTGGCAGGAAATTTAAACGAGGAATGTCCGACAAGTATATCTGTTTATTAATGGAGTTTACGTGAATGCTCAAGGGAACAGTTTGTAATATTTATTGCAGTCCTGGCCCCATGCTATCACTCCCAGTACCCTAAAGTCCAACTCAAACACTCACACGGTGAGGTTGCAACCACAATATAATTTAATCTAGTGTATGTAATGTAGTATAGTTTAATGTAGAAAAATCTAGGCTGACAGCCCAGTGCAGTGCTGAGGGAGTGCCATACTGTCGGAGGTGCCGTCTTTTGGATGAGACGTTAAACCGAGGCCCCGTCTGCTCTTTCAGGTGGACGTAAAAGATCCCACGGCACTATTTCGAAGAAGAGCAGGGGAGTTATCCCCGGTGTCCTGGCCAATATTTATCCCTCCACCGACATAACAATAAAGGCAGATTATCTGGCCATTATCACATTGCTGTTTGTGGGAGCATGCTGTGCACAAATTGCTTGCCACATTTGTCACGTTACAACAGTGACTACACTCCAAAAGTACTTCATTGGCTGTAAAGCGCTTTGAGATGTCAGGTGATCGTGAAATGCGATATATAAATGCAAGTTTTTCTAATATGTAATCATCATCATAGGCAGTCCCTCAAAATCGAGGAAGACTTGCTTCCACTCTAAAAATGAGTTCTCAGATGGCTGAACAGTCCAATATGGGAATTACAGTCTCTGTCACAGGTTGGACAATCATTGGAGGAAAGGGTGGGTGAGGAGTCCGGTTTGCCGCACGCTCCTTCCGCTGCCTGAGCTTGATTTATGTATGCTCTTGGTGACGGGACTCGAGGTGCTCAGCGCCCTCCCGGATGCTCTTCCTCCACTTTGGGCGGTCTTTGGCCAGGGACTCCCAGGTGTCAGTGCGAGGTTGCACTTTATCAGGGAGGCTTTGAGGGTGCCCTTGTAATGTTTCCTCTGCCCACCTGGGGCTCGCTTGCCGTGTAGGAGTTCCAAGTAGAGCGCTTGCTTTGGGAGTCTTGTGTCGGGTATGCGGACAAGTGGCCCACCCTACGGAGCTGGTCAAGTGTGGTCAGTGCTTCGATGCTGGGGATGTTGGCCTGGTCGCGAACACTGATGTTGGTGCGTCTGTCCTCCCAGGGGGTTTGTAGGATCTTGCGGAGACATCATTGGTGGTATTTCTCCAGCGACTTGAGGTGTCTACTGTACATGGTCCATGTCTCTGATCCGTACAGGAGGGCGGGTATTACTACAGCCCTGTAGACCATGAGCCTGGTGCCAGATTTAAGGGCCCGGTCTTCAAACACTCTTTTCCTCAGGTGGCCGAAGGCTGCACTGGCACACTGGAGGTGGTGTTGGATCTCGTCGTTAATGTCTGCCCTTATTGATAGGAGGCTCCCGAGGTATGGGAAATGGTCCACGTTGTCCAGGGCCACGCCGTGGATCTTGATGACTTGGGGGCAGTGCTGTGTGGCGGGGTCAGGTTGGTGGAGGACCTTTGTCTTACTGATGTTTAGTGTAAGGCCCATGCTTTCATACGCCTCGGTGATATAATATGGCAGCAATGAGCGATTATTACACAAAATAAGCACTGTAACTAAGGAATGATTGAGTTTGACTGCAGCCCTGTGGTTCACACCTGTATAGAGTTGTGTAACACCGAGCATTGTGCATCAATCACTGGCTGCCGGCACTCCTTCACTTCGCAGCTGCGCACAACAGCCGCTGACGGCCACCCCTCGCCGACCCGCAAGCCGCACATGCGCGGTGACCAGCTGGCGGGAGCGCGCGACGCTGGGGCCTGGGCCCGCGCCCGCATCCACTCGGCAGTGGAGCGCGCTGAGGGCGCGGCTTGCCTTTATTAGGCGTGTGATTGGCGCCTGGTCCAGCCTGTGACGAGGTGGCCGAGTGGTTAAGGCGATGGACTGCTAATCCATTGTGCTCTGCACGCGTGGGTTCGAATCCCATCCTCGTCGACACCCTTTTATATAAATATATATAATATATACTGAGGGTTCATCAAACTGCGCCATTCACAGTTTCAAGTCATTAATTATTATTTTATTTTTACCATTCACCCTGTCAGTTCAGTCTGTCTCACTGCCTGCCCCTTCCCTGGTCCCAAGGGTCCATTCCCCCTCCCTGTAAACAAAGACTTGCATTTAAATAGCACCTTTCACAACCATAATGGATTTTGTGTGAATTCTCAAGTGTCGTGACCAGGAGCAGGGCCCCAGGCCAGGGGTCAGTGTGTAATGACCAGGAACAGGGCCCCAGGTTGACCCCAGGGGTCAGAGTGTAGTGACCAGGGGCAGGGCCCCAGGCTGACCCCGGGGATCAGTGTGTAGTGACCAGGAGCAAGGCCCCAGGCCAGGGGTCAGTGTGTAGTGACCAGGAGCAAGGCCCCAGGCTGACCCCAGGGGTCAGTGTGTAGTGACCAGGTGCAGGGCCCAGGCTGACCCCAGCGGTCAGTGTGTAGTGACCAGGAGCAGGGCCCCAGGCCAGGGGTCAGAGTGTAGTGACCAGGAGCAAGGCCCCAGGCTGACCCCAGGGGTCAGAGTGTAGTGACCAGGAGCAGGGCCCCAGGCTGACCCCAGCGGTCAGTGTGTAGTGACCAGGAGCAGGGCCCCAGGCCAGGGGTCAGAGTGTAGTGACCTTTGGTGTGTCACATAAACATTAATGGTTATTGTAATGTATTTGCTTCATGGGTTATTTGCTTAAGAATTCATAGCAACACGTCACTATTAAGAACTAGTTGGTTTATTAGCAAAGGTTTAACAATCACACTACACATTACCAATTCATCCACCAGGCTCACAACCACCTGCCCCATCGTGGATCCCCCGAACCCAACTGGCTGGGATTTTATTGAGCCTTGTGAACATCACGTGATGTTCTCAACTCAACAGCTCTACAACTATTTTGTTGTAAACTAATAATCAAGTGCCCCTAATTAAAGGAGGGGGACACTTCAAACAGTTTTCAAGTGCCCTTTTTTGGGAGTTTTTTTGTGGGTTTTTTTTGGGGCACTAAACCCACAAATTATACAAGTGCCCCCTGTAAAATGGGAGGGGACACTAAAACCCGGCAATAAAACAAATTAAACTTTGGTTGCCGGGGGTGATGATGCACTCCAGTCTCTCCGGTGCCCACCTTTCGCAGAAGGCCGCGAGCGTACCGGTGGACACCACAAGAACTCTACAAACCTGTGAGCATACGCACAGGTGCACACATTACAGTCACATCCCGACAGTGGGGGGGTGGGGCGGGTTGAGGGGGTGGGGTGGGGAGGGGTGGGGCGGTGGGGGATGGGAGTGGGGTGGGGCGGGTTGGGGGGTAGGGTGGGGGGGGTGGGGCAGTGGTGGGTGGGAGTGGGGTGGGGTGGGTGGGGGGGGTGGGGCAGTGGTGGGTGGGGGTGGGGTGGGTTGGGGGGTAGGGTAGGAGTGGGGCGGTGGGGGGTAGGGTGGGGCGGTGGGGCGGTGGGGGATGGGAGTGGGGTGGGGTGGGTTGGGGGGTAGGGTGGGAGTGGGGCGGTGGGGGGTGGGAGTGGGGTGGGGTGGGTTGGGAGGTAGGGTGGGGCGGTGGGGCGGTGGGGGATGGGAGTGGGGTGGGGTGGGTTGGGGGGTAGGGTGGGAGTGGGGGGGTGGGAGTGGGGTGGGGTGGGTTGGGAGGTAGGGTGGGGCGGTGGGGGATGGGAGTGGGGTGGGGTGGGTTGGGGGGTAGGGTGGGAGTGGGGCGGTGGGGGGTGGGAGTGGGGTGGTGGGTGGGGTGGGTTGGGGGGTAGGGTGGGAGTGGGGCGGTGGGGGGTGGGAGTGGGGTGGGGCGGGTTGGGGGGTAGGGTGGGGGGGGTGGGGCAGTTGGGGATGGGAGTGGGGTGGGGAGGATTGGGGGGTAGGGGGGGTGGGGGTTGGGAGTGGGGTGGGAGTAGTAGGTACACTTAAAAACTAATCAGAAACAAGTGGTTGGCTGAATGCAGGAGACATTTATAATTCTCTCCCCCTCTTTCCTGCCTTTTATTGTGGGCTGATAGCTCTGCTGTGTCCTAAGTGGAGCACCTCGAGTCTCATCGCCGAGAGCATGCAGAAACCAAGTGCAGGCAGCGGAAGGAGCGTGCGGCAAACCAGTCCCACATACCCTTTCCCTCAACAACTATCTGTCCCACCTGTGACAGGGTCTGTGGTTCTCGTATTGGACTGTACAGTCACCTGAGAACTCATTTTTAGAGTGGAAGCAAGTCTTCCTCGATTCCGAGGGACTGCCGATGATGATGATGACGATGTCACTGTCTGTTGCCCTGTGTATTCAGATCAGGACACGCTACCTCTCAACGGTGAGGGACAGAGGGAGCAGTAATTTGGGGTATGCCGCTGTATATCCCTACCGATTAACTCAGTGCCCTTACACTCTAGCCTGACGATATGCCCGTGCACCCACCCAGCCTGCTGGAGCATGAAGCCATGCTCTGCTTATGGGTTTGATTGCTTGTTGTTAGGGACTGTACTGTTGGCCTCAGTGCCTTCTGGGCCAGGGTTGCAGCACCACCTTGCTGCAACGTACGGCAGTGCGGTCACTGGTAAAGGACAGGATTGGGCTCAGGTGTGAAGGCCTCTGTGGTTGAATGTCCTGGCTACACGGCCTTGCGAATGAAGAGTGGCTTGGGGTGGTGTGCCAAGGGGTGAGTCGGTGCCTGGGGAGCTGAAGAGGCAGCAGGGAAGGAGCGGACGGGAACGGACTCTGACCAACCCATTGCTGCAGCTGACTCACTGTGTAAAGAAAGTGAGTTTAAGAAAAGACAAGAGAGAGGAAGGTGGGAGGAGGGTGGAGTGGGGGTGGGGGGGGGGGTGGTGCAAGGGGTGGTTGGGTGAGGGTCCTGAGCTGAGATTGCCCGTTCAGGGGCTTTCCTGTGAGTATGCCACGGGACGTGCTGAGAAACCTCTGCCAATTGGTGAATCAGTTGCTGAGGCTCCGTACCTGCAAGAAGGATCTTACTCTGGAGTGTTTGAACAAGCAGAGGCTTGCTGTGAGTCACAGCCTGTAAGTAGGGATCGCCGCGCTCTCCTGGAGCACACTCCCATAGCCAGGTGCCGAGTGGTAAGTAAACGTTCTCTCTCCTTGCAACACATGAGGCGAACGGAAAATGCTTGTGATGTTTGGCGGAACAGAGTGCAGGGTTTGGGGGCGGGGAGTGGGGACTGCTGAAGTCCAAGGACTGCTACACGAGGTATCTGTGCTGCAGGTTTCCAGAGTCTAACAAAGGGCTGGAAATCAGTTTGCTCCGTCACTGAGTGTGAATCGCTGTGAGTCACGGGCTGGTGTTGGGAGACAGGAATCGCCTGTGTGTAACTGCCCCCTTCATGGGGTCACTTTACACGGCGCAGCAGCGTCAGGCTCCAGGGGAGGGGGCGTGGGGGGGGGGGAGGGGCGGGGGTGTTACTGTACCTCCAGTCAGACACCCTTCAATTGCATTCAGCTATCAGGGGAGGGGAGTGACTCCAACATCATTTTCTGAGAGTGTGTCAGTATTTACAGGGGGTCCCCGGGAGTGTGTCAGTATTTACAGGGTTCCCCAGGAGTGTGTCAGTATTTACAGGGGGTCCCCGGGAGTGTGTCAGTATTTACAGGGGGTCCCCGGGAGTGTGTCAGTATTTACAGGGTGCCCCAGGAGTGTGTCAGTATTTACAGGGGGTCCCCGGGAGTGTGTCAGTATTTACAGAGGGTCCCCGGGAGTGTGTCAGTATTTACAGGAGGTCCCCAGGAGTGTGTCAGTATTTACAGGAGGTCCCCGGGAGTGTGTCAGTATTTACAGGGGTCCCCAGGAGTGTGTCAGTATTTACAGGGGGTCCCCGGGAGTGTGTCAGTATTTACAGGGTGTCCCCGGGAGTGTGTCAGTATTTACAGGGTGCCCCCGGGAATGTGTCAGAATATACAGGGGGTCCCCAGGAATGTGTCAGTATTTACAGGGGCCCCCAGGAGTGTGTCAGTATTTACAGGAGCCCCCAGGACTGTGTCAGTATTTACAGGGGGTCCCCAGGAGTGTGACAGTATTTACAGGAGCCCCCAGGAGTGTGTCAGTATTTACAGGGTTCCCCAGGAGTGTGTCAGTATTTACAGGGGGTCCCCAGGAGTGTGTGTCAGTATTTACAGGAGTCCCCAGGAATGTGTCAGTATTTACAGGGGATCCCCGGGAGTGTGTCAGTATTTACAGGGTTCCCCAGGAGTGTGTAAGTATTTACAGGGGGACATCGGGAGTGTGTCAGTATTTACAGGTAATATGTCTCTACTTATCTCTAGAATAACTCCACAAGGCCTAGTGCTGTCTGGTAATATGTCTCTACTTATCTCTAGAATAACTCCACAAGGCCTAGTGCTGTGTTTTAACTACTTTGACCTTAGTCTCTTTATTGTAACTGAGAGTGAGGCAGCAATGTGGTGACCAGCTTTTTATACCACTCCTGCCTGGGCCTCCCACAGTTACACCCTCTAGTGGTACCAGCATAGTATGTACAGAGTATACATATATGACAACATTCCCTCCCAGAGTCTTTGATGCGAGTTAGTTACAGGTTGAGGCGATCCGGAACTCTGCGCTCCCTGGTTGATTGTCTGAGTGTCACTTCTGGCATGGGTGAGTTGGTCGGGCCACTGCTGTCTTGCAGCGCTGTTGGTCTGACTGGACTGTCGGAGATGGTGGGGTCATTCTCGTGGTTGGCAGCTAGGTCTGTTGTTGATTGGGTGTGTGTAGGTAGATTGTTGAAGGTAAGGTCCTCTCCCAGTAGTTCCTGGTTACCTGTAAATCGCAATTTGGTCTGATCCTAATGCTTTCTGCACGTTTGTCCGTTAAGCAGTTTGATAACAAACACTCTATTCTCCTCCTTGGCTAAAACAGTGCCAGCGACCCATTTGGGACCATGACCGTGATTCAGCACAAACACCGGGTCGTTTACAGCACTGTCGCGTGATACAGCCGTGCGATCATGGTACATGTTTTGCCGATAATGTCTGGTTTTCACCTGATCGTTGAGGTGAGGGTGGACTAAGGAGAGCCTGGTTTTGAGTGCACATTTCATTAGTAACTCCGCAGGGGGGACCCCGCTAAGCGAGTGGGGTCGTGTCCTGTAATTGATCAGCACCTGGGATAGCCGGGTTTGTAAGGAGCCTTCTGTGACGCATTTCAAGCTCTGCTTTATGGTTTGGACTGCCCGCTCCGCTTGGCTGTTGGATGCGGGCATGAACGGGGCAGACCTGACATGCTTGATGCCATGTGGGTCATGAATTCATTGAATTCCGAGCTGGTGAACCAATGACCATTGTCGCTGACCAGAATGTCAGGCAAGCCATGGGTGGCGAACATAGCCCTGAGGCTTTCAACGGTGGCGGTGGACGTGCTGGATTACACGTGCCAGTATTGCACATTCGATCCACTTAGAGTAGGCGTCCACTACAACGAAGAACATTTTTCCTAGAAAGGGGCCTGCATAATCTATGTGGATCCTGGACCATGGTTTTGAAGGCTAAGTGGAGCCTCCCTGGGGGCATTGCTCAATTGTGAGCAAGTGTTACACTGGCGCACACACGACTCCAAGTCCGAGTCAATGCCAGTCCACCAGACGTGGGACTTGGCGATAGCCCTCATCATGACTATGCCTGGGCGGTCACTCTGTAGGTCGCGTATGAAGGTTGCCCTGCCTTTTTTGGCAGGACGATGCGGAGACAATCCGATTGGATGGACATTTCATCTTTACGACGGTGAAACGACTTTATCTCGTCTTGCATTCCTCTTGGGACCGCTGACCAGCCCCCATTGAGGGCGCAACTTTTTACAAGAGATAACACGGGGTCCTGGTTGGTCCAGGTCCTGATCTGGCGGGCCGTTACGGGTGACCCTTTGCTTTCGAAGACGTCCATGACCAGGCACAGGTCTGTGGGCTGCGCCATTTCCAACCCGGTGGTGGGCAACAGTAGCATCGGCGCAGTTCTCAGTGCCTGGCCTGTGGCGGATCATATAATCGTAGGACAACAGTGTTAGTGCCCATCTTTGGATTCACGATGAAGCATTGGTGCTTATGTCTTTGCTTTCCGAAAACAGTAAGATTATGGGCTTGTGGTCGGTTTCTAACTCGAACCTGAGTCCGAACAAATACTGGTGCATTTTTTTTACCTCATAGACACAGGCCAAAGCCTCCTTCTCGACCATACTGTAGGCTCTTTCGGCCTTGGATAGACTTCTAGACGCATATTCAACCAGTTGGAGTTTGCCCGCTACTTTTGCTTGCTGTAAAACACACCCAACACCGTATGACGACGCGTCACATGCTAAAACTAGACGTTTGCCTGGGTCATACAATACAAGCAACTTGTTTGAACACAGCAAGTTTCTGGTCTTTTTGAAGGCAGCCTCTTGATTTTGACCCCAAACCCAGTCGTCTCCTTTGCGTAGCAACTTGTGCAACGGTTCGAGCAAGGTGCTCAACCCTGGAAGAAAGTTACCGAAATAGTTGAGGAGTCCCAGGAACAAGTGCAGCTCCGTTACATTTCGTGGTCTGGGTGCATTCTTGATGGTCTCTGTCTTCAAGTCCGTGGGAATTCTACCTTTGGCGCCAGGAAGACACACTTGGATCGTTTCAACCGGAGTCCGACTCTGTTTAATCAACTTAAAACTTCTTGCAGGTTGTGCAGGTGTTCGGTGATGTCGCTACCAGTGATTAGGATGTCATCCTGAAATATAACGGTGCGTGGAACCGATTTTAACAGACTCTCCATGTTCCTTTGGAAGATGGTTACAGCCAAGCGGATCCTGAACGGGCACCTGTGATACAAAAACAGTCCCTTGTGTGTGTTAATGCACGTTAATTTTTTCAACGACTCAGCCAGCCCCTGGGTTATGTAAGCGGAGGTTAGATCCAACTTGGTGAACGCCTTTCCCCCTGCTAATGTCGCAAAGAGATCATCAGCTTTGGGTAGCGGGTACTAGTCCTGTAATGAAACTTGGTTGATCGTTACCTTGTAGTCGCCGCAGATTCTGACCGTGCCATCGCTCTTAAGTACCGGAACGATCGGGCTGGCCCATTCGTTGAATTCAACTGGTGATATGGTTCCCTCACGTTGAAGTCTGTCCACTTTCTCCCTCATCATGTAAGGGACCGCTCGAGCCTTGTGATGAACAGGTCATGCCTCGGGGACCAAGTGGATCTGTACTTTGGCACCTGTGAAGTTGCCAGTGCCTGGTTCAAATAAGGATGGGAACTTGCTCAGCACTTGAGCACAGGAAGCATCGTCCACTGAAGATAGTTCTCTGACGTCTTCCCAGTTCCACCGAATCTTCCCCATCCAGCTTCTGCCAAGCAGCGTTGGCCCGTCGCCTGGTACAACCCACAGTGACAATTCGTGTATTTCTCCATCATAGGATACTTTTACGTTCGCACTGCCGATAACTGGGATCAGTTCCTTGGTGTAAGCGCGCAGCTTTGTCTGAATCGGGCTCAGCTTGGGTCTTTGTTCTTTGTTGCCCCACAGCCTCTCAAATGCCTTCTGGCTCATAAGTGACTGACTCGCCCCGTGTTCAACTCCATGGAAACAGGAATGCCATTTATCTTGACTTTCATCATCATGGGGGACTTTTGGGAGTGAAGGTGTGCACCCCGTGCACTGCTCCCTCGGGCTGAGTCGCCTCTGTAGCTTGTACTTTATGATTCTTGCTGGATCGGAAACCTCCTGCCGACTCCTCTGCCACGTTTTGAGTCGCAGTTCTTCTGCACATTCGCTGTGGGTGGCCCTTTTGGCCGCAGCCTTTGCACACATAGTGATAGGTCCCCTTACTATACAGTATAAATGTACACGAGGCCCATGCTTGAGAGAAGGTCAGTCTATGACCTGTCCTTTATTCCTTAGCACTCCAAGTGATGAAGGTGGGTGGAGCTTCCCCTTTTGTACCTGAAGGCCCAAGTTAGAAGTGTCTCCCACCTAGTGGTCATTGTTCTCTCAGTGTACAACTTAGGTCAGATTATACATGGGTTACAATGCTGGTTCAATACATGATATCACCTCCCCTCAAAAGTCTTATTGGGATCACAGGTTGAGTCTCTCTGGTGGTTTACGCTCTCTTGTAGACCGCCTGAGTTGGGGCTCCGGATGTTGGGCGCTGGCCTGAGTGTCTGCTGTTTGCGGTGCCTCAGGCCTATCCAGACTGCCCACAGTGACTGGGCTCTCCTCCCTTTGGTTCCTGTGTTCGGTCACCTGTGGTGGAGTGAACTCTACATCGTGTTCTTCCTCTGCTTCTCCTATGGGGTTGCTGAACCTCCTTTTTGTTTGATCCACGTGTTTGCGGCAGATTTGTCCATTGGTAAGTTTAATTACAAGAATCCTATTTCCCTCTTTGGCAATCACAGTGCCTGCGAGCCATTTGGGCCCTGCAGCGTAGTTGAGGACAAAAACAGGATCATTTACATCAATACATCGAGCCCTTGCATTCCTGTCATGGTGTTCATATTGTGGCTGGCGCCTGCTCTCGACAATTTCTTTCATGGTGGGATGTGTAAGGGCTAACCGGGTTTTGAGCGTCCTTTTCATTAGCAGCTCTGTGGGTGGAAACCCTGTGAGCGAGTGTGGTCGGGATCGATAGGACAACAGGAGGCGTGATAAGCGTCTTTGTAGGGAACCCCCTTGGATTCTGAGCATCCCGTTTGATTATCTGCACTGCTCGTTCTGCCTGGCCGTTTGAGGCCGGCTTGAACGGTGCCGTTCTGACATGGTTAATTCCATTGCCTGCCATGAAGTCCTGGAATTCAGTGCTTGTGAAGCACGGGCCATTGTCGCTGACCAAGACGTCCGGTAGACCGTGGGCGGCGAACATTGCCCGTAGACTTTCTACCATGGCAGAGGATGTGCTTGAATTTAAAATGTTACACTCGATCCATTTGGAGTAGGCGTCTACTACAACCAAAAACATTTTTCCCATGAAAGGACCTGCGTGGTCCACATGGATGCGTGACCAAGGCTTGGCGGGCCATGGCCGGGGACTAAGGGGGGCTTCCCTGGGCGCATTGCCCAGCTGGGCACACGTGTTGCACCTGCGAACACAAAGTTCCAGATCTGCGTCCATCCCTGGCCACCAAACGTGTGACCTGGCAATTGCCTTCATCATGACTGTCATGTATCTTACATTATTATATATAACTGTATCCCAACATGCTATACATGACTGTAATAAGATATGACCTGTAACCATCAGCATACCTTACCACCAGGGGTGCACTTGCAAGAGACAGGTATATAAGGACAGGTCTCAGGCAAGTGCAGCATTCCAGAGCTGTGAAATAAAAGGTGCAGGTCCAGAGTGACCTTGACTTCACTACATGCCTCGTGTGAATCTGTACTGAGGGGACAGGACTTTACAGTGGCGACGGGTTACGGGATTACAGAATCCACAGAATGGCGAACAACGGATCAGATGAAAAGTACAATGCGGGAGACAATTGGGAGGACTTTATAGAAAGGCTCCAGCAAAGCTTTGTAACCAAAGACTGGTTAGGCGACGATAAGGCAGACAAGAGAAGAGCCCATCTCTTGACCAGCTGTGGCTCGAAAACACGCTTTAATGAAGGATCTGTTGGCACCTGAGAAACCATCAAGCAAGTCATTTGAAGAATTGAGCACACTGGTAAGAGACCACCTGAAGCCAGCGAGCAGCCTACACAGGTTCTACAACTACAGACACTGTGTGGGCCAGAGCATACCCGACTTCGTGGCGGAACTTCGGAGGTTGGCTAGTTTATGTGAGTTCTCCGATGAACTGAGGAGAGAAATGCTGAGAGACTTTTTCATTGAAGGAATAGGCCACACAGGCATATTCCGAAAGCTCATAGAGACCAAGAACCTGACCTTAGCGGCAGCAGCACTGGTTGCACAGACATTCTTGGTAGGGGAAGAAGAAATGAGGTTGATTTACAATGCAGGTATGACAACTAATGAAATAATGGAACAAGGAGTTCACAGCATTAGAAAAGCTGCTACCTCCACACACAGACAAAACCAGCAGAACAGGCTTTCAACAGCAAGCAGTGGCAACAGAAGCCATCAAGGGCCACAGGAACGGCTGTTCACACCTCATCAACCCACAATGCGAGCAATCAACAACAAACTGAGAGAAGCTCAAGAGAGATCAGCCAGACGCAGCTCATTCTTTGCAAGCAGTCTGTGCTGGAGGTGTAGGGGTGGGCACTCATCAAGGGAATGTCGATTTCAGCAGGCTATTTGCATGAACTGTGAATATACAGGGCATTTGGCCCGCATGTGCAAAACAACGGCAGCTCGGCTGATATACGAATCGGATGGGTCGGAAAGCGGACCAGAAGACGGTGGGGACAGTACCCGAGTCACCGATGTACAGCGGGTCAACACGATCAATGGCCGCTGCTCCTACGACAGGACGCCTCCTATAATGATGAGGGTCCTACTCAACGGGATATCTGTCAACATGGAGCTGGATACAGGAGCGAGTCAATCTCTCATGGGCGCTCAACAATTTGAACAACTGTGGCCGCATAAAAGAGACAGACCAAAACTCACAAGGGTCGACACCAAACTAAGGACCTATACCAAAGAAATCATACCAGTCCTCGGCAGCGCCATGGTCTCTATCACACACAAAGGGACAGTGAACCGACTTCCCCTGTAGCTTGTCCCCGGAGACCCCCCAGCACTGCTGTGGAGAAGCTGGCTGGCAAAACTAAACTAGAAATGGGATGATGTCCATGCCATGTCATTAGAGGAACGGACCTCCTGCTCAACAGTTATAAAGCGATTTGAACATCTCTTTCAGCCAGGTGTGGGCACTTTCAAAGGGGCAAAAGTCAAAATCTACATCACATAGGATGCTAGACCGGTCCATCACAAGGCCAGAGCTGTACCCTATGTGATGAGGAAAAAGATTGAATGCGAACTAGACAGGCTTCTGCGGGAAGGCATTATATCACCTGTGGAATTTAGCGACTGGGCAAGTCCCATCGTCCCAGTCATGAAGCCTGATGGATCCGTACGAATCTGTGGGGACTACACATCTACCATAAACAGAGTCTCCCTACAGGACCAGTACCTGCTGCCCAGAGCAGAGGACTTATTTGCCACATTGGCTGGAGGTAAACTTTTCTCAAAATTAGACCTCACATCTGCGTATATGACGCAAGAATTGACCGAGGAATCCAAGCTACTCACCATCATCAACACACATCGAGGCCTTTTCATGTACATTCGATGCCCATTCGGCATCAGGTCGGCAGCTGCCATATTCCAGCTCAACATGGAGAGTCTGCTCAAGTCCATCCCGGGGACGGTTGTATTTCAAGACGACATACTTATCACGGGCATGGACACCGACTCCCATCTCCATAATTTGGAGGAAGTACTAAAGCGGTTGGATTGGGTAGGCCTACGAGTCAAGAAATCCAAGTGCCTGTTTCTCGCACCCGAGGTTGAATTTTTGGGCAGAAGGATTGCCGCTGATGGAATCCGCCCAACAGAGTCCAAAACAGAAGCAATTCACCTGGCACCCAGGCCCCGGAATTTCTCAGAACTGCGCGACTTTCTCGGGCTACTCAATTACTTTGGGAACTTTATGCAGAACTTAAGCACGCTGCTGGAGCCTCTCCGCGTGCTACTCAGGAAGGGGTGAGATTGGTTTTGGGAGGACGCCTAGGAACACGCCTTCAATAAGGCACGCAACCTTCTGTGTTCCAACAGTGTTTTGACTTTCTTTGACCCAGGTAAAAAGCTAGTTCTCACATGCGATGCGTCAGCGTATGGGGTCAGGTGCATTTTGCAACATGTCAATAGTGCGAGCAAATTACAACCCATAGCTTATGCCTCCAGGTCACTTTCGCGGGCGGAGCACGGGTATGGAATGGTAGAGAAGGAGGCGCTCGCGTGCGTGTATGGTGTCAAAAAGATGCACCAATACCTTTTCGGGGCCAAGTTCGCATTAGAAACCGACCACAAGCCCCTCACGTCCCTCCTATCTGAGAGCAAGACAATAAACGTCAATTCCTCGGCGCGAATTCAATGGTGGGCACTCATGCTGGCGTCCTACGACTATACTATAAGGCACAGACCAGGCACAGACAACAGTGCCGACGCGCTCAGCAGGCTACCCCTGGCAACCAAGGAAGGGTCTGATGAACAGGACTGTGAGATAGTCATGGCAATCAATGCCTTTGAGTCCACAGGTTCGCCCATGACAGCTCGTCAAATCAGAGCCTGGACGGCCAGCGACCCCACGTTATCCTTAGTAAAAAGATGTGTCCTAACCGGTGACTGGGCAGAGGCTCGCATTGCCTGCCCCGAGGAATTAAAACCCTTTCACAGGCGCATGCATGAGCTATCACTACAAGCAGACTGCCTGATGTGGGGCAGCCGAGTAGTCTTGCCTCTGTGAGGCAGAGAGGCATTTATCCGGGAGCTCCACCGCGAGCACCCGGGGATCGTTCTCATGAAGGCCATAGCCAGATCCCACGTCTGGTGGCCTGGTATTGACGCGGACTTGGAGCTCTGCGTCCGAAGGTGCACCATTTGTGCCCAACTCAGCAATGCCCCCAGGGAGGCTCCACTGAGCCCCTGGCCCTGGCCTACCAAACCGTGGTCGCAGGTGCACGTAGACTATGTGGGCCCATTCATGGGCAAAATGTTCCTCGTAGTTGTCGATGCATTTTCAAAGTGGATCGAATGCACCATTTTAAACTCGAGCACAACCTCCACCACTGTGGAGTGCTTCACCAGCGCAGAATTCCAAGACTGTATAAATGACCACGGCATAAATCACGTCAAGACGGCACTGTTCAAGCCGGCCTCCAATGGCCAGGCGGAGAGAGCAGTGCAAATCATTAAACAAGGCATGCTTAAAATCCAAGGTCCCACACTGCAGGGTCGCCTGTCGCGACTGCTGCTGGCATACAGATCTCGTCCGCACTCATTGACTGGGATCCCCCTGCGCAACTGTTGATGAAAAGGACTTTAAAAACAAGGCTTTCATTAATCCTCCCAGACATGCGCGAAATCATTGCGGCAAAGCGCCATAAGCTGACTGAATACCATGACAGAAATTCGAGGGGGAGATGGAATGAGATAGGGGACAAAGTGTTTGTACTAAACTATGGCAGGGGTCCCAAATGGCTTGCAGGGACAGTAACGGGCAAGGAAGGAAACAGGCTACTGGTAGTACAAATGGACAATGGCAAAACCTGCCAGAGGCATGTAGACCAAGTCAAAAGCAGATTTACCAACAACACTGCGGAACCAGAGGCAGACTACAATGTGGAACTCGCACCACACCTGGTGGACAGACAGAGGGAACAATCTGAGGAAAGGGCAATCGCAACAGACAGCCCAGGCGAGTCAACAACAATCACACCAATCGAAACAGGCGAGATACCAGCAACCACACCCAAAGGAAAACAGACACCAAGGCAAACAACTGAACCACAACTCAGACGCTCCACGCGAGAGCGTAGACCACCTGAGAGACTGAACTTATAAAGACAATAAGACCTTGGGGGAGGGTGATGTCATGTATCTTACATTATTATATATAACCGTATCCCAACATGCTATACATGACTGTAATAAGATATGACCTGTAACCATCAGCATACCTTACCACCGGGGGTGCACTTGCAAGAGACAGGTAGATAAGCACAGGTCTCAGGCAAGTGCAGCATTCCAGAGCTGTGAATAAAAGGTGCAGGTCCAGAGTGACCTTGACTTCACTACATGCCTCGTGTGAATCTGTACTGAGGGGACAGGACTTTACAATGACAATTCCCGGGTGCTCATTGTGGAGTTCTCTGACTCCTGGGACACCCTGTAAATACTGACACACTCCCGCGGATCCCCTGTAAATACCGACACACTCCCGGGTATCCCCTGTAAATACTGAAAAACTCCTGGCGACCGCCTGTAAATACTGACACACTCCTGGGACACCCTGTAAATACTGACACAATCCCGGGGACCCCCTGTAAATACTGACACACTCCTGGGACACCCGGTAAATACGGACAGACTCCCGGGGATCCCCTGTGAATACTGACACACTCCCGGGGACACCCTGTGAATACTGACACATTCCTGGGACACACTGTAAATACTGACACACTCACGGGACCTACTGTAAATACGGACACACTCCCGGGGATGCCCTGTAAATACTGACACACTCCCAGGGACACCCTGTGAATACTGACACACTCCTGGGACCCCCTGTGAATACTGACACACTCCCGGGGACACCCTGTGAATACTGACACATTCCTGGGTCACCCTGTAAATACTGACATACTGCCGGAGACCTGTAAATACTGAGACATGCCCAGGGACCCCCTGTAAATACTGACACACTCCTGGGACACCCTGTAAATACTGACACACTCCCGGAGACGCCTTCTAAATACTGACACACTCCCGGGGATCCCCTGTAAAAACTGACACACTCCTGGGACACCCTGTAAATACTGACACACACCCGGAGACCCCCTGTAAAAACTGACACACTCCTGGGACACCCTGTAAATACTGACACACTCCCGGGGACCCCCTGTGAATACTGACACACTCCTGGAGACACCCTGTGAATACTGACACTTTCCTGGGACACCCTGTAAATACTGACATACTGCCGTAGACCCGCAGTAAATACTGACACACTCCCGGGATACCCTGTAAATACCGACACAGTCCCGGAGACCCCCTTTAAATACTGACACACTCCCGGGGATCAACTGTAAATACGGACACACTCCCGGGGACACCCTGTAAATACTGACACACTCCCGGGACCCCCTGTGAATACTGACACACTCCCGGGGACACCCTATGAATACTGACACATTCCTGGGTCACCCTGTAAATACTGACAGACTGCCGGAGACCCCCTGTAAATACTGAGACACGCCCAGGGACCCCCTGTAAATACTGACACACTCCTGGGACACCCTGTAAATACTGACACACTCCCGGAAACCCCTTGTAAATACTGACACACTCCCGGGACACCCTGTCAATACTGACACACTCCCGGGGATCCCCTGTAAATACTGACACACTCCCGGGGACACCCTGTAAATACTGACACACTCCCGGGATACCCTGTAAATACTGACACACTCCCGGCGACCCCCTGTAAATACTGACACACTCCGGGGACACCCTGTCAATACTTACACAATCCCGGAGACCCCCTGTTAATATTGACACACTGCCGGGTACCCCCTGTAAATATTGACACACTCCTGGGACACCCGGTAAATACTGATACATTCCCGGGGATCCCCTGTGAATACTGACACACTCCCGGGGACGACCTGTGAATACTGACACACTCCCGGGGACACCCTGTAAATACTGACACACTCCTTGTCACCCTGTAAAGACTGACATACTCCTGGAGACCCCCTGTAAATACTGACACACTCCCAGCGACCCCCTGTAAATACTGACACACTCCTGGTCAACCTGTAAATACTGACACACTCCCAAAGACCCCTGTAAATACTGTCACGCTCCTGGGGACCCCCTGTAAATGCCATCACAATCCCGGAGGACCCTGATAATACCGTCACACTCCCGGAGATCCCTGTAAATACTGACACACTTCCGGAGACCCCCTATAAATACTGACACACTGCCGGGGACCCCCTGTAAATACTGACACACTCCTGGGACCCCCTGCAAATACTGACACACTAGCGGGGACCCCCTGTGAATACTGACACACTCCTGGGGATCCCCTGTAAATACTGACAAACTCCTGGGACACCATGTAAATACTGACACACTCGCAGGAATCCCCTGCAAATACTGACACACCCCAGGGGAGCCCCTGTAAATACTGACACGCTCCTGGGGAACCCTGTAAATAGTGACACACTCCCGGGGCACGCTGTAAATGCTGAAACACTCCTGGGGACCACCTGTAAATACCATTACACTCCCGGGGACCCCCTGTAAATACTGACACACACCCGGGGATGTTTTGTAAATACTGACACACTCTCGGAGTCTCCCTGTAATTACTGACACACTCCCAGGGATGCCCTGTAAATACTGACACACTCCCGGGGACACCCTGTAAATACTGACATGCTCCCGGGATTCCTGTAAATACTGACACACTCCCGGGGCACCCTGTAAATTCTGACACACTCCCGCGGACGCCCTTTAAATACTGACACGCTCCCGGGATCCCCTCTAAATTCTGACACCCTCCGGGGACCCTCTGTAAATACTGACACACTTCCGGAGACACCCTGTAAATACTGACACACTCCCGGGTCCCCCTGTGAATACTGACACATTCCTGGGACACCCTGTAAATACTGACGCACTCCCGGGGCACCCTGTAAATTCTGACACACTCCCGCGGACGCCCTTTAAATACTGACACGCTCTCGGGATCTCCTCTAAATTCTGACACACTCCCCGGGACCCTCTGTAAATACTGACACACTTCCGGAGACCCCCTGTAAATACTGACAAACTCCCGGGGACCCCCTGTGAATACTGACACATTCCTGGGACACCCTGTAAATACTGACACACTCCCGGAGACCCCCTGCAACTACTGACACACTCACGGGGACCCCCTGTAAATACTGACACACTCCTGGGACACCCGGTAAATACTGACACACACCCGGGAATCCCCTCTGAATACTGACACACTCCCGGGGACCCCCTGTGAATATTGACACATTCCTGGGACACCCTGTAAATACTGACACACTCCCGTGGACCCCCTGTAAATACGGACACACTCCCGGGGACGCCTGTAAAAACTTTCACACTCCCGTGGATCCCCTGTAAATACTGACACACTCCCGGGGACACCCTGTCAATACTGACACACTTCCGGGGATCCCCTGTAAATACTGACACACTCCTGGGGACACCCTGTAAATACTGACACACTGCCGGGGTCTCCCTGTAAATACTGACACACTCCTGGAACACCCGGTAAATACTGACACACTCCCGGGGATCCCCTCTGTATACTGACACACTCCCGGGACCACCTGTAAATGCCGTCACAATCCCGGAGACCCCTGAAAATACCGTCACACTACCGGAGATCCCTGTAAATACTGACACACTCCCGGGACCCCCTGTGATACTGACACACTCCCGGAGACCACCTGTAAATACTGACACACTCCCGGAGACCCCTGAAAATACCGTCACACTCCCGGAGATCCCTGTAAATACTGACAAACTCCCAGAGACCCCCTGTAAATACTGACACATTGCCGGGGACCCCCTGTAAATACTGACACACTCCTGGGACACCCTGTAAATACTGACACAGTCCCGGAGACCCCATGTAAATACTGACACACTCCCGGGGATCCCCTATAAATAGTGACACACTCCTGGGGACACCCTGTAAATACTGACACACTGCCGGGCCCCCCTGTAAATACTGACACACTCCTGGGACACCCGGTAAATACTGACACTGTCCCGGGGATCCCTTGTGAACCCTGACACAGTCCCGGGGACCCCCTGTAAATACTGACACACTCCTGGGACACCCGGTAAATACGGACACACTCCCGGTGACACTTTGTCAATACTGACACACTACCGGGGACCACCTGTAAATACTGACACACTCCCGGGTATCCCCTGTAAATACTGACACACTCCCGGCGACCCCCTGTAAATACTGACACACTCCCGGGAGCACCCTGTCAATACTGACACACTTTCGGGGATCCCCTGTAAATACTGACACACTCCTGGGGACACCCTGTAAATACTGACACACTGCCGGGGACATCTGTAAATACTGACACACTCCTGGGATAACCGGTAAATACTGACACACTCCCGGGGATCCCCTGTGAACCCTGACACACTCCCGGCGACCCCATGTAAATACTGACACACTCCTGGGACACCCAGTAAATACTGACACACTCCCGGGGATCCCCTGTGAATACTGACACACTCCCGGGGACCCCCTGTGAATACTGACACATTCCTGGGACACCCTGTAAATACTGACACTCTCCCGGGGACCCCCTGTAAATACTGACACACTCCTGGGACACCCTGTACATACTGACACACTCCCGGAGACCCCCTGTAAATACTGACACACTACTGGTCACCCTGTAAATACTGACAAACTCCTGGGACACCCTGTAAATACTGACACACTCCCGGAGACCCCCTGTAAATACTGACACACTACTGGTCACCCTGTAAATACTGACACACTCCCAGAGACCCCCTGTAAATACTGATACACTCCCGGAGACCCCTTGTAAATACTGACAAACTCCCGGGACACCCTGTAAATACTGACATGCTCCCGGGATTCCCTGTAAATACTGACACACTCCCGGGGACACCCTGTAAACACTGACACACTCCCAGGGATGCCCTGTAAATACTGACACGATCCCGGGTACACCCTGTAAATACTGACAAACTCCTGGGACACCCTGTAACTACTGACACACTCCCAGGTCTCCCCTATAAATACTGACACACCCCAGGGGAGCCCCTGCAAATACTGACACGCTCCTGGGGAACCCTGTAAATAGTGACACACTCCCTGGACACGCTGTAAATACTGACACACTCCCGGAGACCCCCTGTAAATACTGACACACTGCCGGGGACCCCCTGTAAATACTGACACACTCCTGGGACACCCTGTAAATGCTGACACAGTCCCGGAGACCCCCTGTAAATACTGACACACTCACGGGGACCCCCTGTAAATACTGACACACTCCCGGAGACAACCTGTAAATACTGACACACTCCTGGTCACCCTGCAAATACTGACACACTCCCAGGTATCCCATGTAAATACTGACACACTCCCGGGGACACTTTGTCAATACTGACACACCCCCGGCGACCCCCTGTAAATACTGACACACTCCCGGGGACACCCTGTCAATACTGACACACTTCCGGGGATCCCCTGTAAATACTGACACACTCCTGGGGACACCCTGTCAATACTGACACGCTTCCGGGGATCCCCTGTAAATACTGACACACTCCTGGGGACACCCTGTAAATACTGACACACTGCCGGGGACCCCCTGTAAATACTGACACACTCCTGGGACCCCCTGTAAATACTGACACACTCCCGGGGACCCCCTGTGAATACTGACACACTCCTGGGGACCCCCTGTAAATACTGACAAACTCCTGGGACACCCTGTAAATACTGACACACTCCCAAGGAACCCCTGTAAATACTGACACACCCCAGGGGAGCCCCTGTAAATACTGACACGCTCCTGGGGAACCCTGTAAATAGTGACACACTCCCGGGACACGCTGTAAATGCTGACACACTCCCGGGGACCACCTGTAAATACCATCACACTCCCGGGGACCCCCTGTAAATACTGACACACACCCGGGGATGCTTTGTAAATACTGACACACTCTCGGAGACGCCCTGTAATGACTGACACACTCCCAGGGATGCCCTGTAAATACTGACACACTCCCGGGGACATCCTGTAAATACTGACATGCTCCCGGGATTCCTGTAAATACTGACACACTCCCGGGGCACCCTGTAAATTCTGACACACTCCCGCGGACGCCCTTTAAATACTGACACGCTCCCGGGATCCCCTCTAAATTCTGACACACTCCCGGGGACCTTCTGTAAATACTGACACACTTCCGGAGCCCCCTGTAAATACTGACACACTCCCGGGGCACCCTGTAAATTCTGACACACTCCCGCGGACGCCCTTTAATTACTGACACGCTCCCGGGATCCCCTCTAAATTCTGACACACTCCCGGGGACCCTCTGTAAATACTGACACACGTCCGGAGACACCCTGTAAATACTGACACACTCCCGGAGACCCCTTGTAAATACTGACACACTCCCGGCGACCCCCTGTAAATAATGACACACTCCCGGGGACACCCTGTCAATACTGACACACTGCCGTGGACGCCCTGTAAATACTGACACGCTCCTGAGACACCCGGTAAATACTGACACACTCCCGGGGATCCCCTGTGAATACTGACACACTCCCGGGGACGCCCTGTGAATATTGACACATTCCTGGGACACCCTGTAAATACTGACACATTCCTGGCGACCCGCTGTAAATACTGACACACTCCCGGGGACACCCTGTAAATACTGAAACACTCCTGGTCACCCTGTAAATACTGACACACTCCCGGAGACCCGTTGTAAAAACTGACACACTCCCGGGACACCCTGTAAATACTGACACACTCCCGGAGACCCCCTGTAAATACTGACACACTCCCGGGGATCACCTGTAAAAACTGACACACTCCCGGGACACGCTGTAAATGCTGACACACTCCCGGGGACCACCTGTAAATACTGTCACGCTACTGGGGACCCCCTGTAAATGCCATCACAATCCCGGAGGACCCTGAAAATACCGTCACACTCCCGGAGATCCCTGTAAATACTGACACACTTCCGGAGACCCCCTATAAATACTGACACACTGCCGGGGACCCCATGTAAATACTGACACACTCCTGGGACCCCCTGTAAATACTGACACACTCGCGGGGACCCCCTGTGAATACTGACACACTCCTGGGGATCCCCTGTAAATACTGACAAACTCCTGGGACACCCTGTAAATACTGACACATTTGCAGGAATCCCCTGCAAATACTGACACACCCCAGGGGAGCCCCTGTAAATACTGACACGCTCCTGGGGAACCCTGTAAATAGTGACACACTCCCGGGACACGCTGTAAATGCTGAAACACTCCTGGGGACCACCTGTAAATACCATCACACTCCCGGGGACCCCCTGTAAATACTGACACACACCCGGGGATGTTTTGTAAATACTGACACACTCTCGGAGACGCCCTGTAATTACTGACACACTCCCAGGGATGCCCTGTAAATACTGACATACTCCCGGGGACACCCTGTAAATATTGACATGCTCCCGGGATTCCTGTAAATACTGACACACTCCCGGGGCACCCTGTAAATTCTGACACACTCCCGCGGACGCCCTTTAAATACTGACACGCTCTCGGGATCTCCTCTAAATTCTGACACACTCCCCGGGACCCTCTGTAAATACTGACACACTCCCGGGGCACCCTGTAAATTCTGACACACTCCCGCGGACGCCCTTTAAATACTGACACGCTCCCGGGATCCCCTCTAAATTCTGACACACTCCCGGGGACCCTCTGTAAATACTGACACACTTCCGGAGACCCCCTGTAAATACTGACACACTCCCGGGTCCCCCTGTGAATACTGACAAATTCCTGGGACACCCTGTAAATACTGACACACTTCCGGAGACCCCCTGTAAATACTGACACACTCCCGGGTCCCCCTGTGAATACTGACAAATTCCTGGGACACCCTGTAAATACTGACACACTTCCGGAGACCCCCTGTAAATACTGACACACTGCCGGGGACCCCCTGTAAATACTGACACACTCCCGGGTATCCCCTGTAAATACTGACACACCCCCGGCAACCCCCTGTAAATGCTGACACACTCCCGGGGACAACCTGTCAATACTGACACACTTCCGGGGATCCCCTGTAAATACTGACACACTCCTGGGGACACCCTGTAAATACTGACACACTCCTGGGACCCCCTGTAAATACTGACACACTCCCAGGGACCCCCTGTGAATACTGACACACTCCTGGGGACCCCCTGTCAATACTGACAAACTCCTGGGACACCCTGTAAATACTGACACACTCGCAGGGATCCCCTGTATATACTGACACACCCCAGGGGAGCCCCTGTAAATACTGACACGCTCCTGGGGAACCCTGTAAATAGTGACACACTCCCGGGACACGCTGTAAATGCTGACACACTCCCGGGGACCACCTGTAAATACCATCACACTCCCGGGGACTCCCTGTATATACTGACACACTCCCGGGTCACCCTGTAAATAGTGACACACTCCCGGGACACGCTGTAAATGCTGAAACACTCCTGGGGACTACCTGTAAATACCATCACACTCCCGGGGACCCCCTGTAAATACTGACACACACCCGGGGATGCTTTGTAAATACTGACACACTCTCGGAGACGCCCTGTAATTACTGACACACTCCCAGGGATGCCCTGTAAATATTGACACACTCCCGGGGACACCCTGTAAATACTGACATGCTCCCGGGATTCCTGTAAATACTGACATACTCCCGGGGCACCCTGTAAATTCTGACACACTCCCGCGGATGCCCTTTAAATACAGACACGCTCCCGGGATCCCCTCTAAATTCCGACACACTCCCGGGGACCCTCTGTAAATACTGACACACTTCCGGACACCCCCTGTAAATATTGACACACTCCCGGGTCCCCCGTGAATACTGACAAATTCCAGGGACACCCTGTAAATACTGACACACTCCCGAAGACCCCCTGTAAATACTGACGCACTCCCGGGTATCCCCTGTAAATACTGACACACTCCCAGCGACCCCCTGTAAATACTGACACACTCCCGGCGACCCCCTGTAAATAATGACACACTCCTGAGACACCCGGTAAATACTGACACACTCCCGTCGATCCCCTGTGAATCCTGACACACTCCTGGGACACCCTGTCAATACTGACACATTGCCGTGGACCCCCTGTAAATACTGACACACTCCTGAGACACCCGGTAAATACTGACACACTCCCGGTGATCCCCTGTGAATCCTGACACACTCCCGGTTACCCCCTGCGAATACTGACACACTCCTGGGACACCCTGTCAATACTGACACACTCCCGTGGATCCCCTGTAAATACTGACACACTCCCGGGGACACCCTGTCAATACTGACACACTTCCGGGGATCCCCTGTAAATACTGACACACTCCTGGGGACACCCTGTAAATACTGACACACTGCCGGGGACCCCCTGTAAATACTGACACACTCCTGGCACCCCCTGTAAATACTGACACACTCCCGGGGACCCCCTGTGAATACTGAAACACTCCTGGGGACCCCCTGTAAATACTGACAAACTCCAGGGACACCCTGTAAATACTGACACACTCTCAAGGAACACCTGTAAATACTGACACACCCCAGGGGAGCCCCTGTAAATACTGACACGCTCCTGGGGAACCCTGTAAATAGTGACACACTCCCGGGACACGCTGTAAATGCTGACACACTCCCGGGGACCACCTGTAAATACCATCACACTCCCGGGGACCCCCTGTAAATACTGACACACACCCGGGGATGCTTTGTAAATACTGACACACTCTCGGAGACGCCCTGTAATGACTGACACACTCCCAGGGATGCCCTGTAAATACTGACACACTCCCGGGGACATCCTGTAAATACTGACACACTCCCGGAGACCCCCTGTAAATACTGAAACACTCCCGGAGACCCGTTGTAAAAACTGACACACTCCCGGGACACCCTGTAAATACTGACACACTCCCGGAGACCCCCTGTAAATACTGACACACTCCCGGGGATCCCCTGTAAATACTGACACACTCCCGGGATCCCCTGTAAATACTGACACACTCCCGGGACACGCTGTAAATGCTGACACACTCCCGGGGACCACTTGTAAATACCATCACACTCCCGAGGACCCCCTGTAAATACTGTCACGCTCCTGGGGATCCCCTGTAAATGGCATCACAATCCCGGAGGACCCTGATAATACCGTCACACTCCCGGAGATCCCTGTAAATACTGACACACTTCCGGAGACCCCCTATAAATACTGACACACAGCCGGGGACCCCCTGTAAATACTGACACACTCCTGGGACCCCCTGCAAATACTGACACACTAGCGGGGACCCCCTGTGAATACTGACACACTCCTGGGGATCCCCTGTAAATACTGACAAACTCCTGGGACACCATGTAAATACTGACACACTCGCAGGAATCCCCTGCAAATACTGACACACCCCAGGGGAGCCCCTGAAAATACTGACACGCTCCTGGGGAACCCTGTAAATAGTGACACACTCCCAGGACACGCTGTAAATGCTGAAACACTCCTGGGGACCACCTGTAAATACCATCACACTCCCGGGGACCCCCTGTAAAGACTGACACACACCCGGGGATGTTTTGTAAATACTGACACACTCTCGGAGACTCCCTGTAATTACTGACACACTCCCAGGGATGCCCTGTAAATACTGACATGCTCCCGGGATTCCTGTAAATACTGACACACTCCCGGGTCACCCTGTAAATTCTGACACACTCACGCGGACGCCCTTTAAATACTGACACGCTCCCGGGATCCTCTCTAAATTCTGACACCCTCCGGGGACCCTCTGTAAATACTGACACACTTCCGGAGACCCCCTGTAAATACTGACACACTCCCGGGTCCCCCTGTGAATACTGACAAATTCCTGGGACCCCCTGTAAATACTGACACACTCCCGGGGACACTTTGTCAATACTGACACACTCCCGGGGACCCCCTGTAAATACTTACACACTCCCGGGTATCCCCTGTAAATACTGACACACTCCTGGGGACAACCTGTCAATACTGACACACTTCCGGGGATCCCCTGTAAATACTGACACACTCCTGGGGACACCCTGTAAATACTGACACTTACCTGGGACCCCCTGTAAATACTGACACACTCCCGGGGATCCCTGTGAATACTGACACACCCCAGGGGAACCCCTGTAAATACTGACACGCTCCTGGGGAACCCTGTAAATAGTGACACACTCCCGGGACACGCTGTAAATGCTGACACACTCCCGGGGACCACCTGTAAATACCATCACACTCCCGGGGACCCCCTGTAAATACTGACACACACCCGGGGATGCTTTGTAAATACTGACACACTCTCGGAGACGCCCTGTAATTACTGACACACTCCCAGGGATGCCCTGTAAATATTGACACACTCCCGGGGACACCCTGTAAATACAGACACGCTCCCGGGGATCCTCTGTAAATACTGACACACTTCCGGAGACCCCCTGTAAATACTGACACACTCCCGGGTCCCCCTGTGAATACTGACAAATTCCTGGGACACCCTGTAAATACTGACACACTCCCGGAGACCCCCTGTAAATACTGACACACTCCCGGGTATCCCCTGTAAATACTGACACACTCCCGGTGACCCCCTGTAACTAATGACACACTCCGGGGGACACCCTGTCAATACTGACACACTGCCGTGGACCCCCTGTAAATAATGACACACTCCTGAGACACCCGGTAAATACTGACACACTCCCGTCGATCCCCTGTGAATCCTGACACACTCCTGGGACACCCTGTCAATACTGACACACTGCCGTGGACCCCCTGTAAATACTGACACACTCCTGAGACACCCGGTAAATACTGACACACTCCCGGTGATCCCCTGTGAATCCTGACACACTCCCGGTTACCCCCTGCGAATACTGACACACTCCTGGGACACCCTGTCAATACTAACACACTCCCGGGGATCCCCTGTAAATACTGACACACTCCCGGGGACACCCTGTCAATACTGACACACTCCCGGGGACCCCCTGTAAATACTGACACACTCCCGGGTATCCCCTGTAAATACTGACACACTGCCGGGGACCCTCTGTAAATACTGACACACTCCTGGGACAGCCGGTAAATACTGACGCACTCCCGGGGATCCCCTGTGAATACTGACACACTCCCGGGGACCCCCTGTGAATACTGACACATTCCTGGGACACCCTGTAAATACTGACATATTCCTGGGGACCCGCTGTAAATACTGACACACTCCCGGGGACATCCTGTAAATACTGAAACACTCCTGGTCACCCTGGAAATACTGACACACTCCCAGAGACCCCCTGTAAATACTGACAAACTCCCGGAGACCCGTTGTAAAAACTGACACACTCCCGGGACACCCTGTAAATACTGACACACTCCCGGAGACCCCCTGTAAATACTGACACACTCCCGGGGATCCCCTGTAAATACTGACACACTCCCGGGACATGCTGCAAATGCTGACACACTCCCGGGGACCAACTGTAAATACTGTCACGCTCCCGGGGACCCCCTGTAAATGCCATCACAATCCCGGAGGCCCCTGAAAATACCGTCACACTCCCGGAGATCCCTGTAAATACTGACACACTTCCGGAGACCCCCTATAAATACTGACACACTGCCGGGGACCCCCTGTAAATACTGACACACTCCTGGGGACCCCCTGTAAATACTGACACACCCCAGGGGAGCCCCTGTAAATACTGACACGCTCCTGGGGAACCCTGTAAATAGTGACACACATTCCCGGGACACGCTGTAAATGCTGACACACTCCCGGGGACAACCTGTAAATACCATCACACTCCCGGGGACCCCCTGTAAATACTGACACACACCCGGGGATGCTTTGTAAATAATGAAACGCTCTCGGAGACGCCCTGTAATTACTGACACACTCCCAGGGATGTCCTGTAAATACTGACACAATCCCGGGGACAACCTGTAAATACTGACACACTCCCGGAGACCCCCTGTAAATGCTGACACATTGCCGGGGACCCCCTGTAAATACTGACACACTCCTGGGACACCCTGTAAATACTGACACAGTCCCGGAAACCCCCTGTAAATTCTGACACGCTCCCGGGGACCTTCTGTAAATACTGACACACTTCCGGAGACCCCCTGTAAATACTGACACACTCCCGGGGCACCCTGTAAATTCCTACACACTCCCGCGGACGCCCTTTAATTACAGACACGCTCCCGGGATCCCCTCTAAATTCTGACACACTCCCGGCGACCCTCTGTAAATACTGACACACGTTCGGAGACCCCCTGTAAATACTGACATACTCCCGGGTCCCCCTGTGAATACTGACAAATTCCTGGGACACCCTTTAAATATTGACACACTCCCGGAGACCCCCTGTAAATACTGAAACACTCCCGGAGACCCGTTGTAAAAACTGACACACTCCCGGGACACCCTGTAAATACTGACACACTCCCGGAGACCCACTGTAAATACTGACACACTCCCGGGGATCCCCTGTAAATACTGACACACTCCCGGGACACGCTGCAAATGCTGACACACTCCCGGGGACCAACTGTAAATACTGTCACGCTCCCGGGGACCCCCTGTAAATGCCATCACAATCCCGGAGGCCCCTGAAAATACCGTCACACTCCCGGAGATCCCTGTAAATACTGACACACTTCCGGAGACCCCCTATAAATACTGACACACTGCCGGGGACCCCCTGTAAATACTGACACACTCCTGGGGACCCCCTGTAAATACTGACACACCCCAGGGGAGCCCCTGTAAATACTGACACGCTCCTGGGGAACCCTGTAAATAGTGACACACATTCCCGGGACACGCTGTAAATGCTGACACACTCCCGGGGACAACCTGTAAATACCATCACACTCCCGGGGACCCCCTGTAAATACTGACACACACCCGGGGATGCTTTGTAAATAATGAAACGCTCTCGGAGACGCCCTGTAATTACTGACACACTCCCAGGGATGCCCTGTAAATACTGACACAATCCCGGGGACAACCTGTAAATACTGACACACTCCCGGAGACCCCCTGTAAATGCTGACACATTGCCGGGGACCCCCTGTAAATACTGACACACTCCTGGGACACCCTGTAAATACTGACACAGTCCCGGAAACCCCCTGTAAATTCTGACACGCTCCCGGGGACCTTCTGTAAATACTGACACACTTCCGGAGACCCCCTGTAAATACTGACACACTCCCGGGGCACCCTGTAAATTCCTACACACTCCCGCGGACGCCCTTTAATTACAGACACGCTCCCGGGATCCCCTCTAAATTCTGACACACTCCCGGGGACCCTCTGTAAATACTGACACACGTTCGGAGACCCCCTGTAAATACTGACATACTCCCGGGTCCCCCTGTGAATACTGACAAATTCCTGGGACACCCTTTAAATATTGACACACTCCCGGAGACCCCCTGTAAATACTGAAACACTCCCGGAGACCCGTTGTAAAAACTGACACACTCCCGGGACACCCTGTAAATACTGACACACTCCCGGAGACCCACTGTAAATACTGACACACTCCCGGGGATCCCCTGTAAATACTGACACACTCCCAGGACACGCTGTAAATGCTGACACACTCCCGGGGACCACCTGTAAATACTGTCACGCTCCTGGGGACCCCCTGTAAATGCCATCACAATCCCGGAGGACCCTGATAATACCGTCACACTCCCGGAGATCCCTGTAAATACTGACACACTTCCGGAGACCCCCTATAAATACTGACACGCTGCCGGGGACCCCCTATAAATACTGACACACTCCTGGGACCCCCTGTAAATACTGACACACTAGCGGGGACCCCCTGTGAATACTGACACACACCCGGGGATGATTTGTAAATACTGACACACTCTCGGAGACTCCCTGTAATTACCGACACACTCCCAGGGATGCCCTGTAAATACTGACACACTCCCGGGGACACCCTGTAAATATTGACATGCTCCCGGGATTCCTGTAAATTCTGACACACTCACGCGGACGCCCTTTAAATCCTGACACGCTCCCGGGATCCCCTCTAAATTATGACACACTCCCGGGGACCCTCTGTAAATACTGACACACGTCCGGAGACCCCCTGTAAATACTGACACACTCCCGGGGACACTTTGTCAATACTGACACACTCCCGGGGACCCCCTGTAAATACTGACACACTCCCGGGCATCCCCTGTAAATACTGACACACCAACGGCAACCCCCTGTAAATACTGACACACTCCCGGGGACACTTTGTCAATACTGACACACTCCCGGGGACCCCCTGTAAATACTGACACACTTCCGGGGATCCCCTGTAAATACTGACACACTCCTGGGGACACCCTGTAAATACTGACACACTCCTGGGACCCCCTGTAAATACTGACACACTCCCGGGGATCCCTGTGAATACTGACACACCCCAGGGGAGCCCCTGTAAATACTGACACGCTCCTGGGGAACCCTGTAAATAGTGACACACTCCCGGGACACGCTGTAAATGCTGACACACTCCCGGGGACAACCTGTAAATACCATCACACTCCCGGGGACCCCCTGTAAATACTGACACACACCCGGGGATGCTTTGTAAATAATGACACGCTCTCGGAGACGCCCTGTAATTACTGACACACTCCCAGGGATGCCCTGTAAATACTGATACAATCCCGGGGACAACCTGTAAATACTGACACACTCCCGGAGACCCCCTGTAAATGCTGACACATTGCCGGGGACCCCCTGTAAATACTGACACACTCCTGGGACACCCTGTAAATACTGACACAGTCCCGGAAACCCCCTGTAAATTCTGACACGCTCCCGGGGACCTTCTGTAAATACTGACACACTTCCGGAGACCCCGTGTAAATACTGACACACTCCCGGGGCACCCTGTAAATTCTGACACACTCCCGCGGACGCCCTTTAATTACAGACACGCTCCCGGGATCCCCTCTAAATTCTGACACACTCCCGGGGACCCTCTGTAAATACTGACACACGTTCGGAGACCCCCTGTAAATACTGACATACTCCCGGGTCCCCCTGTGAATACTGACAAATTCCTGGGACACCCTTTAAATACTGACACACTCCCGGAGACCCCCTGTAAATACTGAAACACTCCCGGAGACCCGTTGTAAAAACTGACACACTCCCGGGACACCCTGTAAATACTGACACACTCCCGGAGACCCCCTGTAAATACTGACACACTCCCGGGGATCCCCTGTAAATACTGACACACTCCCAGGACACGCTGTAAATGCTGACACACTCCCGGGGACCACCTGTAAATACTGTCACGCTCCTGGGGACCCCCTGTAAATGCCATCACAATCCCGGAGGACCCTGATAATACCGTCACACTCCCGGAGATCCCTGTAAATACTGACACACTTCCGGAGACCCCCTATAAATACTGACACGCTGCCGGGGACCCCCTGTAAATACTGACACACTCCTGGGACCCCCTGTAAATACTGACACACTAGCGGGGACCCCCTGTGAATACTGACACACACCCGGGGATGATTTGTAAATACTGACACACTCTCGGAGACTCCCTGTAATTACTGACACACTCCCAGGGATGCCCTGTAAATACTGACACACTCCCGGGGACACCCTGTAAATATTGACATGCTCCCGGGATTCCTGTAAATTCTGACACACTCACGCGGACGCCCTTTAAATCCTGACACGCTCCCGGGATCCCCTCTAAATTATGACACACTCCCGGGGACCCTCTGTAAATACTGACACACGTCCGGAGACCCCCTGTAAATACTGACACACTCCCGGGGACACTTTGTCAATACTGACACACTCCCGGGGACCCCCTGTAAATACTGACACACTCCCGGGCATCCCCTGTAAATACTGACACACCAACGGCAACCCCCTGTAAATACTGACACACTCCCGGGGACACTTTGTCAATACTGACACACTCCCGGGGACCCCCTGTAAATACTGACACACTTCCGGGGATCCCCTGTAAATACTGACACACTCCTGGGACCCCCTGTAAATACTGACACACTCCCGGGGACACTTTGTCAATACTGACACACTCCCGGGGACCCCCTGTAAATACTGACACACTCCCGGGGATCCCCTGTAAATACTGACACACTCCCAGGACACGCTGTAAATGCTGACACACTCCCGGGGACCACCTGTAAATACTGTCACGCTCCTGGGGACCCCCTGTAAATGCCATCACAATCCCGGAGGACCCTGATAATACCGTCACACTCCCGGAGATCCCTGTAAATACTGACACACTTCCGGAGACCCCCTATAAATACTGACACGCTGCCGGGGACCCCCTGTAAATACTGACACACTCCTGGGACCCCCTGTAAATACTGACACACTAGCGGGGACCCCCTGTGAATACTGACACACACCCGGGGATGATTTGTAAATACTGACACACTCTCGGAGACTCCCTGTAATTACTGACACACTCCCAGGGATGCCCTGTAAATACTGACACACTCCCGGGGACAACCTGTAAATACCATCACACTCCCGGGGACCCCCTGTAAATACTGACACACACCCGGGGATGCTTTGTAAATAATGACACGCTCTCGGAGACGCCCTGTAATTACTGACACACTCCCAGGGATGCCCTGTAAATACTGACACAATCCCGGGGACAACCTGTAAATACTGACACACTCCCGGAGACCCCCTGTAAATGCTGACACATTGCCGGGGACCCCCTGTAAATACTGACACACTCCTGGGACACCCTGTAAATACTGACACAGTCCCGGAAACCCCCTGTAAATTCTGACACGCTCCCGGGGACCTTCTGTAAATACTGACACACTTCCGGAGACCCCGTGTAAATACTGACACACTCCCGGGGCACCCTGTAAATTCTGACACACTCCCGCGGACGCCCTTTAATTACAGACACGCTCCCGGGATCCCCTCTAAATTCTGACACACTCCCGGGGACCCTCTGTAAATACTGACACACGTTCGGAGACCCCCTGTAAATACTGACATACTCCCGGGTCCCCCTGTGAATACTGACAAATTCCTGGGACACCCTTTAAATACTGACACACTCCCGGAGACCCCCTGTAAATACTGAAACACTCCCGGAGACCCGTTGTAAAAACTGACACACTCCCGGGACACCCTGTAAATACTGACACACTCCCGGAGACCCCCTGTAAATACTGACACACTCCCGGGGATCCCCTGTAAATACTGACACACTCCCAGGACACGCTGTAAATGCTGACACACTCCCGGGGACCTTCTGTAAATACTGACACACTTCCGGAGCCCCCTGTAAATACTGACACACTCCCGGGGCACCCTGTAAATTCTGACACACTCCCGCGGACGCCCTTTAATTACTGACACGCTCCCGGGATCCCCTCTAAATTCTGACACACTCCCGGGGACCCTCTGTAAATACTGACACACGTCCGGAGACACCCTGTAAATACTGACACACTCCCGGAGACCCCTTGTAAATACTGACACACTCCCGGCGACCCCCTGTAAATAATGACACACTCCCGGGGACACCCTGTCAATACTGACACACTGCCGTGGACGCCCTGTAAATACTGACACGCTCCTGAGACACCCGGTAAATACTGACACACTCCCGGGGATCCCCTGTGAATACTGACACACTCCCGGGGACGCCCTGTGAATATTGACACATTCCTGGGACACCCTGTAAATACTGACACATTCCTGGCGACCCGCTGTAAATACTGACACACTCCCGGGGACACCCTGTAAATACTGAAACACTCCTGGTCACCCTGTAAATACTGACACACTCCCGGAGACCCGTTGTAAAAACTGACACACTCCCGGGACACCCTGTAAATACTGACACACTCCCGGAGACCCCCTGTAAATACTGACACACTCCCGGGGATCACCTGTAAAAACTGACACACTCCCGGGACACGCTGTAAATGCTGACACACTCCCGGGGACCACCTGTAAATACTGTCACGCTACTGGGGACCCCCTGTAAATGCCATCACAATCCCGGAGGACCCTGAAAATACCGTCACACTCCCGGAGATCCCTGTAAATACTGACACACTTCCGGAGACCCCCTATAAATACTGACACACTGCCGGGGACCCCATGTAAATACTGACACACTCCTGGGACCCCCTGTAAATACTGACACACTCGCGGGGACCCCCTGTGAATACTGACACACTCCTGGGGATCCCCTGTAAATACTGACAAACTCCTGGGACACCCTGTAAATACTGACACATTTGCAGGAATCCCCTGCAAATACTGACACACCCCAGGGGAGCCCCTGTAAATACTGACACGCTCCTGGGGAACCCTGTAAATAGTGACACACTCCCGGGACACGCTGTAAATGCTGAAACACTCCTGGGGACCACCTGTAAATACCATCACACTCCCGGGGACCCCCTGTAAATACTGACACACACCCGGGGATGTTTTGTAAATACTGACACACTCTCGGAGACGCCCTGTAATTACTGACACACTCCCAGGGATGCCCTGTAAATACTGACATACTCCCGGGGACACCCTGTAAATATTGACATGCTCCCGGGATTCCTGTAAATACTGACACACTCCCGGGGCACCCTGTAAATTCTGACACACTCCCGCGGACGCCCTTTAAATACTGACACGCTCTCGGGATCTCCTCTAAATTCTGACACACTCCCCGGGACCCTCTGTAAATACTGACACACTCCCGGGGCACCCTGTAAATTCTGACACACTCCCGCGGACGCCCTTTAAATACTGACACGCTCCCGGGATCCCCTCTAAATTCTGACACACTCCCGGGGACCCTCTGTAAATACTGACACACTTCCGGAGACCCCCTGTAAATACTGACACACTCCCGGGTCCCCCTGTGAATACTGACAAATTCCTGGGACACCCTGTAAATACTGACACACTTCCGGAGACCCCCTGTAAATACTGACACACTCCCGGGTCCCCCTGTGAATACTGACAAATTCCTGGGACACCCTGTAAATACTGACACACTTCCGGAGACCCCCTGTAAATACTGACACACTGCCGGGGACCCCCTGTAAATACTGACACACTCCCGGGTATCCCCTGTAAATACTGACACACCCCCGGCAACCCCCTGTAAATGCTGACACACTCCCGGGGACAACCTGTCAATACTGACACACTTCCGGGGATCCCCTGTAAATACTGACACACTCCTGGGGACACCCTGTAAATACTGACACACTCCTGGGACCCCCTGTAAATACTGACACACTCCCAGGGACCCCCTGTGAATACTGACACACTCCTGGGGACCCCCTGTCAATACTGACAAACTCCTGGGACACCCTGTAAATACTGACACACTCGCAGGGATCCCCTGTATATACTGACACACCCCAGGGGAGCCCCTGTAAATACTGACACGCTCCTGGGGAACCCTGTAAATAGTGACACACTCCCGGGACACGCTGTAAATGCTGACACACTCCCGGGGACCACCTGTAAATACCATCACACTCCCGGGGACTCCCTGTATATACTGACACACTCCCGGGTCACCCTGTAAATAGTGACACACTCCCGGGACACGCTGTAAATGCTGAAACACTCCTGGGGACTACCTGTAAATACCATCACACTCCCGGGGACCCCCTGTAAATACTGACACACACCCGGGGATGCTTTGTAAATACTGACACACTCTCGGAGACGCCCTGTAATTACTGACACACTCCCAGGGATGCCCTGTAAATATTGACACACTCCCGGGGACACCCTGTAAATACTGACATGCTCCCGGGATTCCTGTAAATACTGACATACTCCCGGGGCACCCTGTAAATTCTGACACACTCCCGCGGATGCCCTTTAAATACAGACACGCTCCCGGGATCCCCTCTAAATTCCGACACACTCCCGGGGACCCTCTGTAAATACTGACACACTTCCGGACACCCCCTGTAAATATTGACACACTCCCGGGTCCCCCGTGAATACTGACAAATTCCAGGGACACCCTGTAAATACTGACACACTCCCGAAGACCCCCTGTAAATACTGACGCACTCCCGGGTATCCCCTGTAAATACTGACACACTCCCAGCGACCCCCTGTAAATACTGACACACTCCCGGCGACCCCCTGTAAATAATGACACACTCCTGAGACACCCGGTAAATACTGACACACTCCCGTCGATCCCCTGTGAATCCTGACACACTCCTGGGACACCCTGTCAATACTGACACATTGCCGTGGACCCCCTGTAAATACTGACACACTCCTGAGACACCCGGTAAATACTGACACACTCCCGGTGATCCCCTGTGAATCCTGACACACTCCCGGTTACCCCCTGCGAATACTGACACACTCCTGGGACACCCTGTCAATACTGACACACTCCCGTGGATCCCCTGTAAATACTGACACACTCCCGGGGACACCCTGTCAATACTGACACACTTCCGGGGATCCCCTGTAAATACTGACACACTCCTGGGGACACCCTGTAAATACTGACACACTGCCGGGGACCCCCTGTAAATACTGACACACTCCTGGCACCCCCTGTAAATACTGACACACTCCCGGGGACCCCCTGTGAATACTGAAACACTCCTGGGGACCCCCTGTAAATACTGACAAACTCCAGGGACACCCTGTAAATACTGACACACTCTCAAGGAACACCTGTAAATACTGACACACCCCAGGGGAGCCCCTGTAAATACTGACACGCTCCTGGGGAACCCTGTAAATAGTGACACACTCCCGGGACACGCTGTAAATGCTGACACACTCCCGGGGACCACCTGTAAATACCATCACACTCCCGGGGACCCCCTGTAAATACTGACACACACCCGGGGATGCTTTGTAAATACTGACACACTCTCGGAGACGCCCTGTAATGACTGACACACTCCCAGGGATGCCCTGTAAATACTGACACACTCCCGGGGACATCCTGTAAATACTGACACACTCCCGGAGACCCCCTGTAAATACTGAAACACTCCCGGAGACCCGTTGTAAAAACTGACACACTCCCGGGACACCCTGTAAATACTGACACACTCCCGGAGACCCCCTGTAAATACTGACACACTCCCGGGGATCCCCTGTAAATACTGACACACTCCCGGGATCCCCTGTAAATACTGACACACTCCCGGGACACGCTGTAAATGCTGACACACTCCCGGGGACCACTTGTAAATACCATCACACTCCCGAGGACCCCCTGTAAATACTGTCACGCTCCTGGGGATCCCCTGTAAATGGCATCACAATCCCGGAGGACCCTGATAATACCGTCACACTCCCGGAGATCCCTGTAAATACTGACACACTTCCGGAGACCCCCTATAAATACTGACACACAGCCGGGGACCCCCTGTAAATACTGACACACTCCTGGGACCCCCTGCAAATACTGACACACTAGCGGGGACCCCCTGTGAATACTGACACACTCCTGGGGATCCCCTGTAAATACTGACAAACTCCTGGGACACCATGTAAATACTGACACACTCGCAGGAATCCCCTGCAAATACTGACACACCCCAGGGGAGCCCCTGAAAATACTGACACGCTCCTGGGGAACCCTGTAAATAGTGACACACTCCCAGGACACGCTGTAAATGCTGAAACACTCCTGGGGACCACCTGTAAATACCATCACACTCCCGGGGACCCCCTGTAAAGACTGACACACACCCGGGGATGTTTTGTAAATACTGACACACTCTCGGAGACTCCCTGTAATTACTGACACACTCCCAGGGATGCCCTGTAAATACTGACATGCTCCCGGGATTCCTGTAAATACTGACACACTCCCGGGTCACCCTGTAAATTCTGACACACTCACGCGGACGCCCTTTAAATACTGACACGCTCCCGGGATCCTCTCTAAATTCTGACACCCTCCGGGGACCCTCTGTAAATACTGACACACTTCCGGAGACCCCCTGTAAATACTGACACACTCCCGGGTCCCCCTGTGAATACTGACAAATTCCTGGGACCCCCTGTAAATACTGACACACTCCCGGGGACACTTTGTCAATACTGACACACTCCCGGGGACCCCCTGTAAATACTTACACACTCCCGGGTATCCCCTGTAAATACTGACACACTCCTGGGGACAACCTGTCAATACTGACACACTTCCGGGGATCCCCTGTAAATACTGACACACTCCTGGGGACACCCTGTAAATACTGACACTTACCTGGGACCCCCTGTAAATACTGACACACTCCCGGGGATCCCTGTGAATACTGACACACCCCAGGGGAACCCCTGTAAATACTGACACGCTCCTGGGGAACCCTGTAAATAGTGACACACTCCCGGGACACGCTGTAAATGCTGACACACTCCCGGGGACCACCTGTAAATACCATCACACTCCCGGGGACCCCCTGTAAATACTGACACACACCCGGGGATGCTTTGTAAATACTGACACACTCTCGGAGACGCCCTGTAATTACTGACACACTCCCAGGGATGCCCTGTAAATATTGACACACTCCCGGGGACACCCTGTAAATACAGACACGCTCCCGGGGATCCTCTGTAAATACTGACACACTTCCGGAGACCCCCTGTAAATACTGACACACTCCCGGGTCCCCCTGTGAATACTGACAAATTCCTGGGACACCCTGTAAATACTGACACACTCCCGGAGACCCCCTGTAAATACTGACACACTCCCGGGTATCCCCTGTAAATACTGACACACTCCCGGTGACCCCCTGTAACTAATGACACACTCCGGGGGACACCCTGTCAATACTGACACACTGCCGTGGACCCCCTGTAAATAATGACACACTCCTGAGACACCCGGTAAATACTGACACACTCCCGTCGATCCCCTGTGAATCCTGACACACTCCTGGGACACCCTGTCAATACTGACACACTGCCGTGGACCCCCTGTAAATACTGACACACTCCTGAGACACCCGGTAAATACTGACACACTCCCGGTGATCCCCTGTGAATCCTGACACACTCCCGGTTACCCCCTGCGAATACTGACACACTCCTGGGACACCCTGTCAATACTAACACACTCCCGGGGATCCCCTGTAAATACTGACACACTCCCGGGGACACCCTGTCAATACTGACACACTCCCGGGGACCCCCTGTAAATACTGACACACTCCCGGGTATCCCCTGTAAATACTGACACACTGCCGGGGACCCTCTGTAAATACTGACACACTCCTGGGACAGCCGGTAAATACTGACGCACTCCCGGGGATCCCCTGTGAATACTGACACACTCCCGGGGACCCCCTGTGAATACTGACACATTCCTGGGACACCCTGTAAATACTGACATATTCCTGGGGACCCGCTGTAAATACTGACACACTCCCGGGGACATCCTGTAAATACTGAAACACTCCTGGTCACCCTGGAAATACTGACACACTCCCAGAGACCCCCTGTAAATACTGACAAACTCCCGGAGACCCGTTGTAAAAACTGACACACTCCCGGGACACCCTGTAAATACTGACACACTCCCGGAGACCCCCTGTAAATACTGACACACTCCCGGGGATCCCCTGTAAATACTGACACACTCCCGGGACATGCTGCAAATGCTGACACACTCCCGGGGACCAACTGTAAATACTGTCACGCTCCCGGGGACCCCCTGTAAATGCCATCACAATCCCGGAGGCCCCTGAAAATACCGTCACACTCCCGGAGATCCCTGTAAATACTGACACACTTCCGGAGACCCCCTATAAATACTGACACACTGCCGGGGACCCCCTGTAAATACTGACACACTCCTGGGGACCCCCTGTAAATACTGACACACCCCAGGGGAGCCCCTGTAAATACTGACACGCTCCTGGGGAACCCTGTAAATAGTGACACACATTCCCGGGACACGCTGTAAATGCTGACACACTCCCGGGGACAACCTGTAAATACCATCACACTCCCGGGGACCCCCTGTAAATACTGACACACACCCGGGGATGCTTTGTAAATAATGAAACGCTCTCGGAGACGCCCTGTAATTACTGACACACTCCCAGGGATGTCCTGTAAATACTGACACAATCCCGGGGACAACCTGTAAATACTGACACACTCCCGGAGACCCCCTGTAAATGCTGACACATTGCCGGGGACCCCCTGTAAATACTGACACACTCCTGGGACACCCTGTAAATACTGACACAGTCCCGGAAACCCCCTGTAAATTCTGACACGCTCCCGGGGACCTTCTGTAAATACTGACACACTTCCGGAGACCCCCTGTAAATACTGACACACTCCCGGGGCACCCTGTAAATTCCTACACACTCCCGCGGACGCCCTTTAATTACAGACACGCTCCCGGGATCCCCTCTAAATTCTGACACACTCCCGGCGACCCTCTGTAAATACTGACACACGTTCGGAGACCCCCTGTAAATACTGACATACTCCCGGGTCCCCCTGTGAATACTGACAAATTCCTGGGACACCCTTTAAATATTGACACACTCCCGGAGACCCCCTGTAAATACTGAAACACTCCCGGAGACCCGTTGTAAAAACTGACACACTCCCGGGACACCCTGTAAATACTGACACACTCCCGGAGACCCACTGTAAATACTGACACACTCCCGGGGATCCCCTGTAAATACTGACACACTCCCGGGACACGCTGCAAATGCTGACACACTCCCGGGGACCAACTGTAAATACTGTCACGCTCCCGGGGACCCCCTGTAAATGCCATCACAATCCCGGAGGCCCCTGAAAATACCGTCACACTCCCGGAGATCCCTGTAAATACTGACACACTTCCGGAGACCCCCTATAAATACTGACACACTGCCGGGGACCCCCTGTAAATACTGACACACTCCTGGGGACCCCCTGTAAATACTGACACACCCCAGGGGAGCCCCTGTAAATACTGACACGCTCCTGGGGAACCCTGTAAATAGTGACACACATTCCCGGGACACGCTGTAAATGCTGACACACTCCCGGGGACAACCTGTAAATACCATCACACTCCCGGGGACCCCCTGTAAATACTGACACACACCCGGGGATGCTTTGTAAATAATGAAACGCTCTCGGAGACGCCCTGTAATTACTGACACACTCCCAGGGATGCCCTGTAAATACTGACACAATCCCGGGGACAACCTGTAAATACTGACACACTCCCGGAGACCCCCTGTAAATGCTGACACATTGCCGGGGACCCCCTGTAAATACTGACACACTCCTGGGACACCCTGTAAATACTGACACAGTCCCGGAAACCCCCTGTAAATTCTGACACGCTCCCGGGGACCTTCTGTAAATACTGACACACTTCCGGAGACCCCCTGTAAATACTGACACACTCCCGGGGCACCCTGTAAATTCCTACACACTCCCGCGGACGCCCTTTAATTACAGACACGCTCCCGGGATCCCCTCTAAATTCTGACACACTCCCGGGGACCCTCTGTAAATACTGACACACGTTCGGAGACCCCCTGTAAATACTGACATACTCCCGGGTCCCCCTGTGAATACTGACAAATTCCTGGGACACCCTTTAAATATTGACACACTCCCGGAGACCCCCTGTAAATACTGAAACACTCCCGGAGACCCGTTGTAAAAACTGACACACTCCCGGGACACCCTGTAAATACTGACACACTCCCGGAGACCCACTGTAAATACTGACACACTCCCGGGGATCCCCTGTAAATACTGACACACTCCCAGGACACGCTGTAAATGCTGACACACTCCCGGGGACCACCTGTAAATACTGTCACGCTCCTGGGGACCCCCTGTAAATGCCATCACAATCCCGGAGGACCCTGATAATACCGTCACACTCCCGGAGATCCCTGTAAATACTGACACACTTCCGGAGACCCCCTATAAATACTGACACGCTGCCGGGGACCCCCTATAAATACTGACACACTCCTGGGACCCCCTGTAAATACTGACACACTAGCGGGGACCCCCTGTGAATACTGACACACACCCGGGGATGATTTGTAAATACTGACACACTCTCGGAGACTCCCTGTAATTACCGACACACTCCCAGGGATGCCCTGTAAATACTGACACACTCCCGGGGACACCCTGTAAATATTGACATGCTCCCGGGATTCCTGTAAATTCTGACACACTCACGCGGACGCCCTTTAAATCCTGACACGCTCCCGGGATCCCCTCTAAATTATGACACACTCCCGGGGACCCTCTGTAAATACTGACACACGTCCGGAGACCCCCTGTAAATACTGACACACTCCCGGGGACACTTTGTCAATACTGACACACTCCCGGGGACCCCCTGTAAATACTGACACACTCCCGGGCATCCCCTGTAAATACTGACACACCAACGGCAACCCCCTGTAAATACTGACACACTCCCGGGGACACTTTGTCAATACTGACACACTCCCGGGGACCCCCTGTAAATACTGACACACTTCCGGGGATCCCCTGTAAATACTGACACACTCCTGGGGACACCCTGTAAATACTGACACACTCCTGGGACCCCCTGTAAATACTGACACACTCCCGGGGATCCCTGTGAATACTGACACACCCCAGGGGAGCCCCTGTAAATACTGACACGCTCCTGGGGAACCCTGTAAATAGTGACACACTCCCGGGACACGCTGTAAATGCTGACACACTCCCGGGGACAACCTGTAAATACCATCACACTCCCGGGGACCCCCTGTAAATACTGACACACACCCGGGGATGCTTTGTAAATAATGACACGCTCTCGGAGACGCCCTGTAATTACTGACACACTCCCAGGGATGCCCTGTAAATACTGATACAATCCCGGGGACAACCTGTAAATACTGACACACTCCCGGAGACCCCCTGTAAATGCTGACACATTGCCGGGGACCCCCTGTAAATACTGACACACTCCTGGGACACCCTGTAAATACTGACACAGTCCCGGAAACCCCCTGTAAATTCTGACACGCTCCCGGGGACCTTCTGTAAATACTGACACACTTCCGGAGACCCCGTGTAAATACTGACACACTCCCGGGGCACCCTGTAAATTCTGACACACTCCCGCGGACGCCCTTTAATTACAGACACGCTCCCGGGATCCCCTCTAAATTCTGACACACTCCCGGGGACCCTCTGTAAATACTGACACACGTTCGGAGACCCCCTGTAAATACTGACATACTCCCGGGTCCCCCTGTGAATACTGACAAATTCCTGGGACACCCTTTAAATACTGACACACTCCCGGAGACCCCCTGTAAATACTGAAACACTCCCGGAGACCCGTTGTAAAAACTGACACACTCCCGGGACACCCTGTAAATACTGACACACTCCCGGAGACCCCCTGTAAATACTGACACACTCCCGGGGATCCCCTGTAAATACTGACACACTCCCAGGACACGCTGTAAATGCTGACACACTCCCGGGGACCACCTGTAAATACTGTCACGCTCCTGGGGACCCCCTGTAAATGCCATCACAATCCCGGAGGACCCTGATAATACCGTCACACTCCCGGAGATCCCTGTAAATACTGACACACTTCCGGAGACCCCCTATAAATACTGACACGCTGCCGGGGACCCCCTGTAAATACTGACACACTCCTGGGACCCCCTGTAAATACTGACACACTAGCGGGGACCCCCTGTGAATACTGACACACACCCGGGGATGATTTGTAAATACTGACACACTCTCGGAGACTCCCTGTAATTACTGACACACTCCCAGGGATGCCCTGTAAATACTGACACACTCCCGGGGACACCCTGTAAATATTGACATGCTCCCGGGATTCCTGTAAATTCTGACACACTCACGCGGACGCCCTTTAAATCCTGACACGCTCCCGGGATCCCCTCTAAATTATGACACACTCCCGGGGACCCTCTGTAAATACTGACACACGTCCGGAGACCCCCTGTAAATACTGACACACTCCCGGGGACACTTTGTCAATACTGACACACTCCCGGGGACCCCCTGTAAATACTGACACACTCCCGGGCATCCCCTGTAAATACTGACACACCAACGGCAACCCCCTGTAAATACTGACACACTCCCGGGGACACTTTGTCAATACTGACACACTCCCGGGGACCCCCTGTAAATACTGACACACTTCCGGGGATCCCCTGTAAATACTGACACACTCCTGGGACCCCCTGTAAATACTGACACACTCCCGGGGACACTTTGTCAATACTGACACACTCCCGGGGACCCCCTGTAAATACTGACACACTCCCGGGGATCCCCTGTAAATACTGACACACTCCCAGGACACGCTGTAAATGCTGACACACTCCCGGGGACCACCTGTAAATACTGTCACGCTCCTGGGGACCCCCTGTAAATGCCATCACAATCCCGGAGGACCCTGATAATACCGTCACACTCCCGGAGATCCCTGTAAATACTGACACACTTCCGGAGACCCCCTATAAATACTGACACGCTGCCGGGGACCCCCTGTAAATACTGACACACTCCTGGGACCCCCTGTAAATACTGACACACTAGCGGGGACCCCCTGTGAATACTGACACACACCCGGGGATGATTTGTAAATACTGACACACTCTCGGAGACTCCCTGTAATTACTGACACACTCCCAGGGATGCCCTGTAAATACTGACACACTCCCGGGGACAACCTGTAAATACCATCACACTCCCGGGGACCCCCTGTAAATACTGACACACACCCGGGGATGCTTTGTAAATAATGACACGCTCTCGGAGACGCCCTGTAATTACTGACACACTCCCAGGGATGCCCTGTAAATACTGACACAATCCCGGGGACAACCTGTAAATACTGACACACTCCCGGAGACCCCCTGTAAATGCTGACACATTGCCGGGGACCCCCTGTAAATACTGACACACTCCTGGGACACCCTGTAAATACTGACACAGTCCCGGAAACCCCCTGTAAATTCTGACACGCTCCCGGGGACCTTCTGTAAATACTGACACACTTCCGGAGACCCCGTGTAAATACTGACACACTCCCGGGGCACCCTGTAAATTCTGACACACTCCCGCGGACGCCCTTTAATTACAGACACGCTCCCGGGATCCCCTCTAAATTCTGACACACTCCCGGGGACCCTCTGTAAATACTGACACACGTTCGGAGACCCCCTGTAAATACTGACATACTCCCGGGTCCCCCTGTGAATACTGACAAATTCCTGGGACACCCTTTAAATACTGACACACTCCCGGAGACCCCCTGTAAATACTGAAACACTCCCGGAGACCCGTTGTAAAAACTGACACACTCCCGGGACACCCTGTAAATACTGACACACTCCCGGAGACCCCCTGTAAATACTGACACACTCCCGGGGATCCCCTGTAAATACTGACACACTCCCAGGACACGCTGTAAATGCTGACACACTCCCGGGGACCACCTGTAAATACTGTCACGCTCCTGGGGACCCCCTGTAAATGCCATCACAATCCCGGAGGACCCTGATAATACCGTCACACTCCCGGAGATCCCTGTAAATACTGACACACTTCCGGAGACCCCCTATAAATACTGACACGCTGCCGGGGACCCCCTGTAAATACTGACACACTCCTGGGACCCCCTGTAAATACTGACACACTAGTGGGGACCCCCTGTGAATACTGACACACACCCGGGGATGATTTGTAAATACTGACACACTCTCGGAGACTCCCTGTAATTACTGACACACTCCCAGGGATGCCCTGTAAATACTGACACACTCCCGGGGACACCCTGTAAATATTGACATGCTCCCGGGATTCCTGTAAATTCTGACACACTCACGCGGACGCCCTTTAAATCCTGACACGCTCCCGGGATCCCCTCTAAATTATGACACACTCCCGGGGACCCTCTGTAAATACTGACACACGTCCGGAGACCCCCTGTAAATACTGACACACTCCCGGGGACACTTTGTCAATACTGACACACTCCCGGGGACCCCCTGTAAATACTGACACACTCCCGGGTATCCCCTGTAAATACTGACACACCAACGGCAACCCCCTGTAAATACTGACACACTCCCGGGGACACTTTGTCAATACTGACACACTCCCGGGGACCCCCTGTAAATACTGACACACTTCCGGGGATCCCCTGTAAATACTGACACACTCCTGGGGACACCCTGTAAATACTGACACACTCCTGGGACCCCCTGTAAATACTGACACACTCCCGGGGATCCCTGTGAATACTGACACACCCCAGGGGAGCCCCTGTAAATACTGACACGCTCCTGGGGAACCCTGTAAATAGTGACACACTCCCGGGACACGCTGTAAATGCTGACACACTCCCAGGGATCACCTGTAAATACCATCACACTCCCGGGGACCCCCTGTAAATACTGACACACACCCGGGGATGCTTTGTAAATACTGACACACTGTCGGAGACGCCCTGTAATTACTGACACACTCCCAGGGATGCCCTGTAAATATTGACACACTCCCGGGGACACCCTGTAAATACAGACACGCTCCCGGGGATCCTCTGTAAATACTGACACACTTCCGGAGACCCCCTGTAAATACTGACACACTCCCGGGTCCCCCTGTGAATACTGACAAATTCCTGGGACACTCTGTAAATACTGACACACTCCCGGAGACCCCCTGTAAATACTGACACACTCCCGGGTATCCCCTGTAAATACTGACACACTCCCGGCGACCCCCTGTAAATAAAGACACACTCCGGGGGACACCCTGTCAATACTGACACACTGCCGTGGACCCCCTGTAAATAATGACACACTCCTGAGACACCCGGTAAATACTGACACACTCCCGTCGATCCCCTGTGAATCCTGACACACTCCTGGGACACCCTGTCAATACTGACACACTGCCGTGGACCCCCTGTAAATACTGACACACTCCTGAGACACCCGGTAAATACTGACACACTCCCGGTGATCCCCTGTGAATCCTGACACACTCCCGGTTACCCCCTGCGAATACTGACACACTCCTGGGACACCCTGTCAATACTAACACACTCCCGGGGATCCCCTGTAAATACTGACACACTCCCGGGGACACCCTGTCAATACTGACACACTCCCGGGGACCCCCTGTAAATACTGACACACTCCCGGGTATCCCCTGTAAATACTGACACACTGCCGGGGACCCTCTGTAAATACTGACACACTCCTGGGACAGCCGGTAAATACTGACGCACTCCCGGGGATCCCCTGTGAATCCTGACACACTCCTGGGACACCCTGTCAATACTGACACACTGCCGTGGACCCCCTGTAAATACTGACACACTCCTGAGACACCCGGTAAATACTGACACACTCCCGGTGATCCCCTGTGAATCCTGACACACTCCCGGTTACCCCCTGCGAATACTGACACACTCCTGGGACACCCTGTCAATACTAACACACTCCCGGGGATCCCCTGTAAATACTGACACACTCCCGGGGACAACCTGTAAATACCATCACACTCCCGGGGACCCCCTGTAAATACTGACACACACCCGGGGATGCTTTGTAAATAATGGCATGCTCTCGGAGACGCCCTGTAATTACTGACACACTCCCAGGGATGCCCTGTAAATACTGACACAATCCCGGGGCACCCTGTAAATTCTGACACACTCCCGCGGACGCCCTTTAAATACTGACACGCTCCCGGGATCCCCTCTAAATTCTGACACACTCCCGGGGACCCTCTCTAAATACTGACACACTTCCGGAGACCCCCTGTAAATACTGACAGACTCCCGGGTCCCCCTGTGAATACTGACAAATTCCTGGGACACCCTGTAAATACTGACACACTCCCGGGGACACCCTGTCAATACTGACACACTCCCGGGGACCCCCTGTAAATACTGACACACTCCCGGGTATCCCCTGTAAATACTGACACACTGCCGGGGACCCTCTGTAAATACTGACACACTCCTGGGACAGCCGGTAAATACTGACGCACTCCCGGGGATCCCCTGTGAATACTGACACACTCCCGGGGACCCCCTGTGAATACTGACACATTCCTGGGACACCCTGTAAATACTGACACATTCCTGGGGACCCGCTGTAAATACTGACACACTCCCGGGGACATCCTGTAAATACTGAAACACTCCTGGTCACCCTGGAAATACTGACACACTCCCAGAGACCCCCTGTAAATACTGACAAACTCCCGGAGACCCGTTGTAAAAACTGACACATTCCCGGGACACCCTGTAAATACTGACACATTCCCGGAGACCCCCTGTAAATACTGACACACTCCCGGGGATCCCCTGTAAATACTGACACACTCCCGGGACATGCTGCAAATGCTGACACACTCCCGGGGACCAACTGAAAATACTGTCACGCTCCCGGGGACCCCCTGTAAATGCCATCACAATCCCGGAGGCCCCTGAAAATACCGTCACACTCCCGGAGATCCCTGTAAATACTGACACACTTCCGGAGACCCCCTATAAATACTGACACACTGCCGGGGACCCCCTGTAAATACTGACACACTCCTGGGGACCCCCTGTAAATACTGACAAACTCCTGGGACACCCTGTAAATAGTGACACACTCCCGGGACACGCTGTAAATGCTGACACACTCCCGGGGACAACCTGTAAATACCATCACACTCCCGGGGACCCCCTGTAAATACTGACACATACCCGGGGATGCTTTGTAAATAATGACACGCTCTCGGAGACGCCCTGTAATTACTGACACACTCCCAGGGATGCCCTGTAAATACTGACACAATCCCGGGGCACCCTGTAAATTCTGACACACTCCCGCGGACGCCCTTTAAATACTGACACGCTCCCGGGATCCCCTCTAAATTCTGACACACTCCCGGGGACCCTCTCTAAATACTGACACACTTCCGGAGACCCCCTGTAAATACTGACAGACTCCCGGGTCCCCCTGTGAATACTGATAAATTCCTGGGACACCCTGTAAATACTGACACACTCCCGGAGACCCCCTGTAAATACTGACACACTCCCGGGTATCCCCTGTAATACTGACACACTCCTGGCGATCCCCTGTAAATAATGACAAACTTCCGGGGACACCCTGTCAATACTGACACACTGCCGTGGACCCCCTGTAAACACTGACACACTCCTGGGACACGCGGTAACTACTGACACACTCCCGGGGATCCCCTGTGAATCCTGACACACTCCCGTGGACACCCTGTGAATACTGACACACTCCTGGGACACCCAGTCAATACTGACACACACCCGGGGATGCCCTGTAAATATGTTCACACTCCCGGGGACCCCCTGTAAATACTGACCCACTCCCGGGTATCCACTCTATATACTGACACACTCCCGGCGACCCCCTGTAAATAATGAGACACTCCCGGGGACACCCTGTCAATACTGACACACTGCCGTGGACCCCCTGTAAATACTGACACACTCCTGAGATACCCGGTAAATACTGACACACTCCCGGGGATCCCCTGTGAATCCTGACACACTCCCGGTTACCCCCTGTGAATACTGACACACTCCTGGAACACCCTGTCAATACTGACACACTGCCGTGGACCCCCTGTAAATACTGACACACTCCTGAGACACCCGCTAAATACTGACACACTCCCGGTGATCCCCTGTGAATCCTGACACACTCCCGGTTACCCCCTGTGAATACTGACACACTCCTGGGACACCCTGTCAATACTGACAGACTCCCGGGGACGACCTGTAAATACTTTCACACTCCCGGGGACCCCCTGTAAATACTGATACACTCCCGGGGACCCCCTGTAAATACCGAAACACTCCCGGGGACACTTTGTCAATACTGACACACTCCCGGGGACCCCCTGTAAATACTGACACACTCCCGGGGACCCCCTGTAAATACTGACACACTCCCGGGGACCCCCTGTAAATACTGACACACTCCCGGGGACACTTTGTCAATACTGACACACTCCCGGGGACCCCCTGTAAATACTGACACACTCCCGGGTATCCCCTGTAAATACTGACACACTCCCGGGGACCCCCTGTAAATACTGACACACTCCCGGGGACCCCCTGTAAATACTGACACACTCCCGGGGACCCCCTGTAAATACTGATACACTCCCGGGGACCCCCTGTAAATACTGACACACTCCCGGGGACCCCCTGTAAATACTGACACCCTCCCGGGGACACTTTGTCAATACTGACACACTCCCGGGGACCCCCTGTAAATACTGACACACTCCCGGGTATCCCCTGTAAATACTGACACACCAACGGCAACCCCCTGTAAATACTGACACATTCCCGGGGACAACCTGTCAATACTGACACACTTCCGGGGATCCCCTGTAAATACTGACACACTCCTGGGGACACCCTGTAAATACTGACACACTCCTGGGACCCCCTGTAAATACTGACACACTCCCGGGGATCCCTGTGAATACTGACACACCCCAGGGGAGCCCCTGTAAATACTGACACGCTCCTGGGGAACCCTGTAAATAGTGACACACTCCCGGGACACGCTGTAAATGCTGACACACTCCCGGGGACCACCTGTAAATACCATCACACTCCCGGGGACCCCCTGTAAATACTGACACACACCCGGGGATGCTTTGTAAATACTGACACACTCTCGGAGATGCCCTGTAATTACTGACACACTCCCAGGGATGCCCTGTAAATATTGACACACTCCCGGGGACACCCTGTAAATACTGACATGCTCCCGGCATTCCTGTAAATACTGACATACTCCCGGGGCACCCTGTAAATTCTGACACACTCCCGCGGACGCCCTTTAAATACTGACACGCTCCCGGGATCCCCTCTAAATTCTGACACACTCCCGGGGACCCTCTCCAAATACTGACACACTTCCGGAGACCCCCTGTAAATACTGACACACTCCCGGGTCCCCCTGTGAATACTGATAAATTCCTGGGACACCCTGTAAATACTGACACACTCCCGGAGACCCCCTGTAAATACTGACACACTCCCGGATATCCCCTGTAATACTGACACACTCCCGGCGATCCCCTGTAAATAATGACAAACTTCCGGGGACACCCTGTCAATACTGACACACTGCCGTGGACCCCCTGTAAACACTGACACACTCCTGGGACACGCGGTAAATACTGACACACTCCCGGGGATCCCCTGTGAATCCTGACACACTCCCGTGGACACCCTGTGAATACTGACACACTCCTGGAACACCCTGTCAATACTGACACACACCCGGGGATGCCCTGTAAATATGTTCACACTCCCGGGGACCCCCTGTAAATACTGACCCACTCCCGGGTATCCACTCTATATACTGACACACTCCCGGCGACCCCCTGTATATAATGAGACACTCCCGGGGACACCCTGTCAATACTGACACACTGCCGTGGACCCCCTGTAAATACTGACACACTCCTGAGATACCCGGTAAATACTGACACACTCCCGGGGATCCCCTGTGAATCCTGACACACTCCCGGTTACCCCCTGTGAATACTGACACACTCCTGGGACACCCTGTCAATACTGACAGACTCCCGGGGACGACCTGTAAATACTTTCACACTCCCGGGGACCCCCTGTAAATACTGACACACTCCCGGAGACCCCCTGTAAATACTGACACACTCCTGGAGACCCCCTGTAAATACTGACACACTCCCAGAGACCCTCTGTAAATACTGACACACTCCTGGGACACCCTGTAAATACTGACACACTCCCAGGGATCCCCTGTAAATACTGACACACTCCCGGGGACACGCTGTCAATACTGACATACTCCCGGGGTTCCCCTGTAAATACTGACAAACTCCCGGGGACAACCTGTCAAAACTGACACACTCCCGGGGACCCCCTGTAAATACTGACACACTCCTGGGTATCCCCTGTAAATACTGACACACTGCCGGGGACCCTCTGTAAATACTGACACACTCCTGGGACAGCCGGTAAATACTGACACACTCCCGGGGACCCCCTGTGAATACTGACACATTCCTGGGACACACTGACACATTACCAGGGACCCGCTGTAAATACTAACACACTCCCGGGGACACCCTGTAAATACTGACCCACTCCTGGTCACCCTGTAAATACTGGCACACTCCCGGAGACCCCCTGTAAATACTGACACACTCCCGGAGACCCCTTGTAAATACTGACACACTCCCGGGACATCCTGTAAATACTGACAGGCTCCCGGGATCCCCTGTAAATACTGACACACTCCCGGGGACACCCTGTAAATACTGACCCACTCCTGGTCACCCTGTAAATACTGACACACTCCCGGAGACCCCCTGTAAATACTGACACACTCCCGGAGACCCCTTGTAAATACTGACACACTCCCGGGACATCCTCTAAATACTGACAGGCTCCCGGGATCCCCTGTAAATACTGACACACTCCCGGGGACACCCTGTAAACACTGACACACTCCCAGGGATGCCCTGTAAATACTGACACACTCCCGGGGACACCCTGTAAATACTGACAAACTCCTGGGACACCCTGTAAATACTGACACACTCCCAGGGATCCCCTGTAAATACTGACACACGCCAGGGGAGCCCCTGTAAATACTGACACGGTCCTGGGGAACCCTGTAAATAGTGACACACTCCGGGGACACGCTGTTAATGCTGACACACTCCCGGGGAGCACCTGGAAATACCATCACACTCCCGGGGACCCCCTGTAAATACTGACACACACCCGGGGATGCTTTGTAAATACTGACACACTCTCGGAGACGTCCTGTAATTACTGACATACTCCCAGGGATGCCCTGTAAATACTGACATACTCCCGGGGACACACTCTAAATACTGACATGCTCCCGGGATCCCCTGTTAATAGTGACACACTCCCGGGGCACCCTGTAAATTCTGACACATTCCCGCGGACGCCCTTTAAATACTGACACGCTCCCGGGATCTCCTCTAAATTCTGACACACTCCCCGGGACCCTCTGTAAATATTGACACACTTCCGGAGACCCCCTGTAAATACTGACAAACTCCCGGGGACCCCCTGTGAATATTGACACATTCCTGGGACACCCTGTAAATACTGACACACTCCCGGGGACCCCCTGTAACTACTGACACACTCACGGGGACCCCCTGTAAATCCTGACACATTGCCGGGGACCCCCTGTAAATACTGACACACTCCTGGGACACCCGGTAAATACTGACACACACCCGGGGATGCCCTCTGAATACTGACACACTCCCGGGGACCCCCTGTGAATATTGACACATTCCTGGGACACCCTGTCAATACTGACACACACCCGGGGACCCCCTGTAAATACGGACACACTCCCGGATACGCCTGTAAAATCTTTCACACTCCCGGAGACCACTTGTAAATACTGACACACTCCCGGGACCCCCTGTGTATACTGACACACTCCCGGGGACACTTTGTCAATACTGACACACTCCCGGGGACCCCCTGTAAATACTGACACACTCCCGGGTATCCCCTGTAAATACTGACACACCAACGGCAACCCCCTGTAAATACTGACACACTCCCGGGGACAACCTGTCAATACTGACACACTTCCGGGGATCCCCTGTAAATACTGACACACTCCTGGGGACACCCTGTAAATACTGACACACTCCTGGGACCCCCTGTAAATACTGACACACTCCCGGGGATCCCTGTGAATACTGACACACCCCAGGGGAGCCCCTGTAAATACTGACACGCTCCTGGGGAACCCTGTAAATAGTGACACACTCCCGGGACACGCTGTAAATGCTGACACACTCCCGGGGACAACCTGTAAATACCATCACACTCCCGGGGACCCCCTGTAAATACTGACACACACCCGGGGATGCTTTGTAAATAATGACACGCTCTCGGAGACGCCCTGTAATTACTGACACACTCCCAGGGATGCCCTGTAAATACTGACACAATCCCGGGGACAACCTGTAAATACTGACACACTCCCGGAGACCCCCTGTAAATGCTGACACATTGCCGGGGACCCCCTGTAAATACTGACACACTCCTGGGACACCCTGTAAATACTGACACAGTCCCGGAAACCCCCTGTAAATTCTGACACGCTCCCGGGGACCTTCTGTAAATACTGACACACTTCCGGAGACCCCGTGTAAATACTGACACACTCCCGGGGCACCCTGTAAATTCTGACACACTCCCGCGGACGCCCTTTAATTACAGACACGCTCCCGGGATCCCCTCTAAATTCTGACACACTCCCGGGGACCCTCTGTAAATACTGACACACGTTCGGAGACCCCCTGTAAATACTGACATACTCCCGGGTCCCCCTGTGAATACTGACAAATTCCTGGGACACCCTTTAAATACTGACACACTCCCGGAGACCCCCTGTAAATACTGAAACACTCCCGGAGACCCGTTGTAAAAACTGACACACTCCCGGGACACCCTGTAAATACTGACACACTCCCGGAGACCCCCTGTAAATACTGACACACTCCCGGGGATCCCCTGTAAATACTGACACACTCCCAGGACACGCTGTAAATGCTGACACACTCCCGGGGACCACCTGTAAATACTGTCACGCTCCTGGGGACCCCCTGTAAATGCCATCACAATCCCGGAGGACCCTGATAATACCGTCACACTCCCGGAGATCCCTGTAAATACTGACACACTTCCGGAGACCCCCTATAAATACTGACACGCTGCCGGGGACCCCCTGTAAATACTGACACACTCCTGGGACCCCCTGTAAATACTGACACACTAGTGGGGACCCCCTGTGAATACTGACACACACCCGGGGATGATTTGTAAATACTGACACACTCTCGGAGACTCCCTGTAATTACTGACACACTCCCAGGGATGCCCTGTAAATACTGACACACTCCCGGGGACACCCTGTAAATATTGACATGCTCCCGGGATTCCTGTAAATTCTGACACACTCACGCGGACGCCCTTTAAATCCTGACACGCTCCCGGGATCCCCTCTAAATTATGACACACTCCCGGGGACCCTCTGTAAATACTGACACACGTCCGGAGACCCCCTGTAAATACTGACACACTCCCGGGGACACTTTGTCAATACTGACACACTCCCGGGGACCCCCTGTAAATACTGACACACTCCCGGGTATCCCCTGTAAATACTGACACACCAACGGCAACCCCCTGTAAATACTGACACACTCCCGGGGACACTTTGTCAATACTGACACACTCCCGGGGACCCCCTGTAAATACTGACACACTTCCGGGGATCCCCTGTAAATACTGACACACTCCTGGGGACACCCTGTAAATACTGACACACTCCTGGGACCCCCTGTAAATACTGACACACTCCCGGGGATCCCTGTGAATACTGACACACCCCAGGGGAGCCCCTGTAAATACTGACACGCTCCTGGGGAACCCTGTAAATAGTGACACACTCCCGGGACACGCTGTAAATGCTGACACACTCCCAGGGATCACCTGTAAATACCATCACACTCCCGGGGACCCCCTGTAAATACTGACACACACCCGGGGATGCTTTGTAAATACTGACACACTGTCGGAGACGCCCTGTAATTACTGACACACTCCCAGGGATGCCCTGTAAATATTGACACACTCCCGGGGACACCCTGTAAATACAGACACGCTCCCGGGGATCCTCTGTAAATACTGACACACTTCCGGAGACCCCCTGTAAATACTGACACACTCCCGGGTCCCCCTGTGAATACTGACAAATTCCTGGGACACTCTGTAAATACTGACACACTCCCGGAGACCCCCTGTAAATACTGACACACTCCCGGGTATCCCCTGTAAATACTGACACACTCCCGGCGACCCCCTGTAAATAAAGACACACTCCGGGGGACACCCTGTCAATACTGACACACTGCCGTGGACCCCCTGTAAATAATGACACACTCCTGAGACACCCGGTAAATACTGACACACTCCCGTCGATCCCCTGTGAATCCTGACACACTCCTGGGACACCCTGTCAATACTGACACACTGCCGTGGACCCCCTGTAAATACTGACACACTCCTGAGACACCCGGTAAATACTGACACACTCCCGGTGATCCCCTGTGAATCCTGACACACTCCCGGTTACCCCCTGCGAATACTGACACACTCCTGGGACACCCTGTCAATACTAACACACTCCCGGGGATCCCCTGTAAATACTGACACACTCCCGGGGACACCCTGTCAATACTGACACACTCCCGGGGACCCCCTGTAAATACTGACACACTCCCGGGTATCCCCTGTAAATACTGACACACTGCCGGGGACCCTCTGTAAATACTGACACACTCCTGGGACAGCCGGTAAATACTGACGCACTCCCGGGGATCCCCTGTGAATCCTGACACACTCCTGGGACACCCTGTCAATACTGACACACTGCCGTGGACCCCCTGTAAATACTGACACACTCCTGAGACACCCGGTAAATACTGACACACTCCCGGTGATCCCCTGTGAATCCTGACACACTCCCGGTTACCCCCTGCGAATACTGACACACTCCTGGGACACCCTGTCAATACTAACACACTCCCGGGGATCCCCTGTAAATACTGACACACTCCCGGGGACAACCTGTAAATACCATCACACTCCCGGGGACCCCCTGTAAATACTGACACACACCCGGGGATGCTTTGTAAATAATGGCATGCTCTCGGAGACGCCCTGTAATTACTGACACACTCCCAGGGATGCCCTGTAAATACTGACACAATCCCGGGGCACCCTGTAAATTCTGACACACTCCCGCGGACGCCCTTTAAATACTGACACGCTCCCGGGATCCCCTCTAAATTCTGACACACTCCCGGGGACCCTCTCTAAATACTGACACACTTCCGGAGACCCCCTGTAAATACTGACAGACTCCCGGGTCCCCCTGTGAATACTGACAAATTCCTGGGACACCCTGTAAATACTGACACACTCCCGGGGACACCCTGTCAATACTGACACACTCCCGGGGACCCCCTGTAAATACTGACACACTCCCGGGTATCCCCTGTAAATACTGACACACTGCCGGGGACCCTCTGTAAATACTGACACACTCCTGGGACAGCCGGTAAATACTGACGCACTCCCGGGGATCCCCTGTGAATACTGACACACTCCCGGGGACCCCCTGTGAATACTGACACATTCCTGGGACACCCTGTAAATACTGACACATTCCTGGGGACCCGCTGTAAATACTGACACACTCCCGGGGACATCCTGTAAATACTGAAACACTCCTGGTCACCCTGGAAATACTGACACACTCCCAGAGACCCCCTGTAAATACTGACAAACTCCCGGAGACCCGTTGTAAAAACTGACACATTCCCGGGACACCCTGTAAATACTGACACATTCCCGGAGACCCCCTGTAAATACTGACACACTCCCGGGGATCCCCTGTAAATACTGACACACTCCCGGGACATGCTGCAAATGCTGACACACTCCCGGGGACCAACTGAAAATACTGTCACGCTCCCGGGGACCCCCTGTAAATGCCATCACAATCTCGGAGGCCCCTGAAAATACCGTCACACTCCCGGAGATCCCTGTAAATACTGACACACTTCCGGAGACCCCCTATAAATACTGACACACTGCCGGGGACCCCCTGTAAATACTGACACACTCCTGGGGACCCCCTGTAAATACTGACAAACTCCTGGGACACCCTGTAAATAGTGACACACTCCCGGGACACGCTGTAAATGCTGACACACTCCCGGGGACAACCTGTAAATACCATCACACTCCCGGGGACCCCCTGTAAATACTGACACACACCCGGGGATGCTTTGTAAATAATGACACGCTCTCGGAGACGCCCTGTAATTACTGACACACTCCCAGGGATGCCCTGTAAATACTGACACAATCCCGGGGCACCCTGTAAATTCTGACACACTCCCGCGGACGCCCTTTAAATACTGACACGCTCCCGGGATCCCCTCTAAATTCTGACACACTCCCGGGGACCCTCTCTAAATACTGACACACTTCCGGAGACCCCCTGTAAATACTGACAGACTCCCGGGTCCCCCTGTGAATACTGATAAATTCCTGGGACACCCTGTAAATACTGACACACTCCCGGAGACCCCCTGTAAATACTGACACACTCCCGGGTATCCCCTGTAATACTGACACACTCCTGGCGATCCCCTGTAAATAATGACAAACTTCCGGGGACACCCTGTCAATACTGACACACTGCCGTGGACCCCCTGTAAACACTGACACACTCCTGGGACACGCGGTAACTACTGACACACTCCCGGGGATCCCCTGTGAATCCTGACACACTCCCGTGGACACCCTGTGAATACTGACACACTCCTGGGACACCCAGTCAATACTGACACACACCCGGGGATGCCCTGTAAATATGTTCACACTCCCGGGGACCCCCTGTAAATACTGACCCACTCCCGGGTATCCACTCTATATACTGACACACTCCCGGCGACCCCCTGTAAATAATGAGACACTCCCGGGGACACCCTGTCAATACTGACACACTGCCGTGGACCCCCTGTAAATACTGACACACTCCTGAGATACCCGGTAAATACTGACACACTCCCGGGGATCCCCTGTGAATCCTGACACACTCCCGGTTACCCCCTGTGAATACTGACACACTCCTGGAACACCCTGTCAATACTGACACACTGCCGTGGACCCCCTGTAAATACTGACACACTCCTGAGACACCCGCTAAATACTGACACACTCCCGGTGATCCCCTGTGAATCCTGACACACTCCCGGTTACCCCCTGTGAATACTGACACACTCCTGGGACACCCTGTCAATACTGACAGACTCCCGGGGACGACCTGTAAATACTTTCACACTCCCGGGGACCCCCTGTAAATACTGATACACTCCCGGGGACCCCCTGTAAATACCGAAACACTCCCGGGGACACTTTGTCAATACTGACACACTCCCGGGGACCCCCTGTAAATACTGACACACTCCCGGGGACCCCCTGTAAATACTGACACACTCCCGGGGACCCCCTGTAAATACTGACACACTCCCGGGGACACTTTGTCAATACTGACACACTCCCGGGGACCCCCTGTAAATACTGACACACTCCCGGGTATCCCCTGTAAATACTGACACACTCCCGGGGACCCCCTGTAAATACTGACACACTCCCGGGGACCCCCTGTAAATACTGACACACTCCCGGGGACCCCCTGTAAATACTGATACACTCCCGGGGACCCCCTGTAAATACTGACACACTCCCGGGGACCCCCTGTAAATACTGACACCCTCCCGGGGACACTTTGTCAATACTGACACACTCCCGGGGACCCCCTGTAAATACTGACACACTCCCGGGTATCCCCTGTAAATACTGACACACCAACGGCAACCCCCTGTAAATACTGACACATTCCCGGGGACAACCTGTCAATACTGACACACTTCCGGGGATCCCCTGTAAATACTGACACACTCCTGGGGACACCCTGTAAATACTGACACACTCCTGGGACCCCCTGTAAATACTGACACACTCCCGGGGATCCCTGTGAATACTGACACACCCCAGGGGAGCCCCTGTAAATACTGACACGCTCCTGGGGAACCCTGTAAATAGTGACACACTCCCGGGACACGCTGTAAATGCTGACACACTCCCGGGGACCACCTGTAAATACCATCACACTCCCGGGGACCCCCTGTAAATACTGACACACACCCGGGGATGCTTTGTAAATACTGACACACTCTCGGAGATGCCCTGTAATTACTGACACACTCCCAGGGATGCCCTGTAAATATTGACACACTCCCGGGGACACCCTGTAAATACTGACATGCTCCCGGCATTCCTGTAAATACTGACATACTCCCGGGGCACCCTGTAAATTCTGACACACTCCCGCGGACGCCCTTTAAATACTGACACGCTCCCGGGATCCCCTCTAAATTCTGACACACTCCCGGGGACCCTCTCCAAATACTGACACACTTCCGGAGACCCCCTGTAAATACTGACACACTCCCGGGTCCCCCTGTGAATACTGATAAATTCCTGGGACACCCTGTAAATACTGACACACTCCCGGAGACCCCCTGTAAATACTGACACACTCCCGGATATCCCCTGTAATACTGACACACTCCCGGCGATCCCCTGTAAATAATGACAAACTTCCGGGGACACCCTGTCAATACTGACACACTGCCGTGGACCCCCTGTAAACACTGACACACTCCTGGGACACGCGGTAAATACTGACACACTCCCGGGGATCCCCTGTGAATCCTGACACACTCCCGTGGACACCCTGTGAATACTGACACACTCCTGGAACACCCTGTCAATACTGACACACACCCGGGGATGCCCTGTAAATATGTTCACACTCCCGGGGACCCCCTGTAAATACTGACCCACTCCCGGGTATCCACTCTATATACTGACACACTCCCGGCGACCCCCTGTATATAATGAGACACTCCCGGGGACACCCTGTCAATACTGACACACTGCCGTGGACCCCCTGTAAATACTGACACACTCCTGAGATACCCGGTAAATACTGACACACTCCCGGGGATCCCCTGTGAATCCTGACACACTCCCGGTTACCCCCTGTGAATACTGACACACTCCTGGGACACCCTGTCAATACTGACAGACTCCCGGGGACGACCTGTAAATACTTTCACACTCCCGGGGACCCCCTGTAAATACTGACACACTCCCGGAGACCCCCTGTAAATACTGACACACTCCTGGAGACCCCCTGTAAATACTGACACACTCCCAGAGACCCTCTGTAAATACTGACACACTCCTGGGACACCCTGTAAATACTGACACACTCCCAGGGATCCCCTGTAAATACTGACACACTCCCGGGGACACGCTGTCAATACTGACATACTCCCGGGGTTCCCCTGTAAATACTGACAAACTCCCGGGGACAACCTGTCAAAACTGACACACTCCCGGGGACCCCCTGTAAATACTGACACACTCCTGGGTATCCCCTGTAAATACTGACACACTGCCGGGGACCCTCTGTAAATACTGACACACTCCTGGGACAGCCGGTAAATACTGACACACTCCCGGGGACCCCCTGTGAATACTGACACATTCCTGGGACACACTGACACATTACCAGGGACCCGCTGTAAATACTAACACACTCCCGGGGACACCCTGTAAATACTGACCCACTCCTGGTCACCCTGTAAATACTGGCACACTCCCGGAGACCCCCTGTAAATACTGACACACTCCCGGAGACCCCTTGTAAATACTGACACACTCCCGGGACATCCTGTAAATACTGACAGGCTCCCGGGATCCCCTGTAAATACTGACACACTCCCGGGGACACCCTGTAAATACTGACCCACTCCTGGTCACCCTGTAAATACTGACACACTCCCGGAGACCCCCTGTAAATACTGACACACTCCCGGAGACCCCTTGTAAATACTGACACACTCCCGGGACATCCTCTAAATACTGACAGGCTCCCGGGATCCCCTGTAAATACTGACACACTCCCGGGGACACCCTGTAAACACTGACACACTCCCAGGGATGCCCTGTAAATACTGACACACTCCCGGGGACACCCTGTAAATACTGACAAACTCCTGGGACACCCTGTAAATACTGACACACTCCCAGGGATCCCCTGTAAATACTGACACACGCCAGGGGAGCCCCTGTAAATACTGACACGGTCCTGGGGAACCCTGTAAATAGTGACACACTCCGGGGACACGCTGTTAATGCTGACACACTCCCGGGAGCACCTGGAAATACCATCACACTCCCGGGGACCCCCTGTAAATACTGACACACACCCGGGGATGCTTTGTAAATACTGACACACTCTCGGAGACGTCCTGTAATTACTGACATACTCCCAGGGATGCCCTGTAAATACTGACATACTCCCGGGGACACACTCTAAATACTGACATGCTCCCGGGATCCCCTGTTAATAGTGACACACTCCCGGGGCACCCTGTAAATTCTGACACATTCCCGCGGACGCCCTTTAAATACTGACACGCTCCCGGGATCTCCTCTAAATTCTGACACACTCCCCGGGACCCTCTGTAAATATTGACACACTTCCGGAGACCCCCTGTAAATACTGACAAACTCCCGGGGACCCCCTGTGAATATTGACACATTCCTGGGACACCCTGTAAATACTGACACACTCCCGGGGACCCCCTGTAACTACTGACACACTCACGGGGACCCCCTGTAAATCCTGACACATTGCCGGGGACCCCCTGTAAATACTGACACACTCCTGGGACACCCGGTAAATACTGACACACACCCGGGGATGCCCTCTGAATACTGACACACTCCCGGGGACCCCCTGTGAATATTGACACATTCCTGGGACACCCTGTCAATACTGACACACACCCGGGGACCCCCTGTAAATACGGACACACTCCCGGATACGCCTGTAAAATCTTTCACACTCCCGGAGACCACTTGTAAATACTGACACACTCCCGGGACCCCCTGTGTATACTGACACACTCCCGGGGACACTTTGTCAATACTGACACACTCCCGGGGACCCCCTGTAAATACTGACACACTCCCGGGTATCCCCTGTAAATACTGACACACCAACGGCAACCCCCTGTAAATACTGACACACTCCCGGGGACAACCTGTCAATACTGACACACTTCCGGGGATCCCCTGTAAATACTGACACACTCCTGGGGACACCCTGTAAATACTGACACACTCCTGGGACCCCCTGTAAATACTGACACACTCCCGGGGATCCCTGTGAATACTGACACACCCCAGGGGAGCCCCTGTAAATACTGACACGCTCCTGGGGAACCCTGTAAATAGTGACACACTCCCGGGACACGCTGTAAATGCTGACACACTCCCGGGGACCACCTGTAAATACCATCACACTCCCGGGGACCCCCTGTAAATACTGACACACACCCGGGGATGCTTTGTAAATACTGACACGCTGTCGGAGACGCCCTGTAATTACTGACACACTCCCAGGGATGCCCTGTAAATATTGACACACTCCCGGGGACACCCTGTAAATACAGACACGCTCCCGGGGATCCTCTGTAAATACTGACACACTTCCGGAGACCCCCTGTAAATACTGACACACTCCCGGGTCCCCCTGTGAATACTGACAAATTCCTGGGACACCCTGTAAATACTGACACACTCCCGGAGACCCCCTGTAAATACTGACACACTCCCGGCGACCCCCTGTAAATAAAGACACACTCCGGGGGACACCCTGTCAATACTGACACACTGCCGTGGACCCCCTGTAAATAATGACACACTCCTGAGACACCCGGTAAATACTGACACACTCCCGTCGATCCCCTGTGAATCCTGACACACTCCTGGGACACCCTGTCAATACTGACACACTGCCGTGGACCCCCTGTAAATACTGACACACTCCTGAGACACCCGGTAAATACTGACACACTCCCGGTGATCCCCTGTGAATCCTGACACACTCCCGGTTACCCCCTGCGAATACTGACACACTCCTGGGACACCCTGTCAATACTAACACACTCCCGGGGATCCCCTGTAAATACTGACACACTCCCGGGGACACCCTGTCAATACTGACACACTCCCGGGGACCCCCTGTAAATACTGACACACTCCCGGGTATCCCCTGTAAATACTGACACACTGCCGGGGACCCTCTGTAAATACTGACACACTCCTGGGACAGCCGGTAAATACTGACGCACTCCCGGGGATCCCCTGTGAATACTGACACACTCCCGGGGACCCCCTGTGAATACTGACACATTCCTGGGACACCCTGTAAATACTGACACATTCCTGGGGACCAGCTGTAAATACTGACACACTCCCGGGGACATCCTGTAAATACTGAAACACTCCTGGTCACCCTGGAAATACTGACACACTCCCAGAGACCCCCTGTAAATACTGACAAACTCCCGGAGACCCGTTGTAAAAACTGACACACTCCCGGGACACCCTGTAAATACTGACACACTCCCGGAGACCCCCTGTAAATACTGACACACTCCCGGGGATCCCCTGTAAATACTGACACACTCCCGGGACATGCTGCAAATGCTGACACACTCCCGGGGACCAACTGTAAATACTGTCACGCTCCCGGGGACCCCCTGTAAATGCCATCACAATCCCGGAGGCCCCTGAAAATACCGTCACACTCCCGGAGATCCCTGTAAATACTGACACACTTCCGGAGACCCCCTATAAATACTGACACACTGCCGAGGACCCCCTGTAAATACTGACACACTCCTGGGGACCCCCTGTAAATACTGACAAACTCCTGGGACACCCTGTAAATATTGACACACTCGCAGGGATCCCCTGTAAATACTGACACACCCCAGGGGAGCCCCTGTAAATACTGACACGCTCCTGGGGAACCCTGTAAATAGTGACACACATTCCCGGGACACGCTGTAAATGCTGACACACTTCCGGAGACCCCCTATAAATACTGACACGCTGCCGGGGACCCCCTGTAAATACTGACACACTCCTGGGACCCCCTGTAAATACTGACACACTAGCGGGGACCCCCTGTGAATACTGACACACACCCGGGGATGATTTGTAAATACTGACACACTCTCGGAGACTCCCTGTAATTACTGACACACTCCCAGGGATGCCCTGTAAATACTGACACACTCCCGGGGACACCCTGTAAATATTGACATGCTCCCGGGATTCCTGTAAATTCTGACACACTCACGCGGACGCCCTTTAAATCCTGACACGCTCCCGGGATCCCCTCTAAATTATGACACACTCCCGGGGACCCTCTGTAAATACTGACACACGTCCGGAGACCCCCTGTAAATACTGACACACTCCCGGGGACACTTTGTCAATACTGACACACTCCCGGGGACCCCCTGTAAATACTGACACACTCCCGGGTATCCCCTGTAAATACTGACACACCAACGGCAACCCCCTGTAAATACTGACACACTCCCGGGGTCACTTTGTCAATACTGACACACTCCCGGGGACCCCCTGTAAATACTGACACACTTCCGGGGATCCCCTGTAAATACTGACACACTCCTGGGGACACCCTGTAAATACTGACACACTCCTGGGACCCCCTGTAAATACTGACACACTCCCGGGGATCCCTGTGAATACTGACACACCCCAGGGGAGCCCCTGTAAATACTGACACGCTCCTGGGGAACCCTGTAAATAGTGACACACTCCCGGGACACGCTGTAAATGCTGACACACTCCCAGGGATCACCTGTAAATACCATCACACTCCCGGGGACCCCCTGTAAATACTGACACACACCCGGGGATGCTTTGTAAATACTGACACACTGTCGGAGACGCCCTGTAATTACTGACACACTCCCAGGGATGCCCTGTAAATATTGACACACTCCCGGGGACACCCTGTAAATACAGACACGCTCCCGGGGATCCTCTGTAAATACTGACACACTTCCGGAGACCCCCTGTAAATACTGACACACTCCCGGGTCCCCCTGTGAATACTGACAAATTCCTGGGACACCCTGTAAATACTGACACACTCCCGGAGACCCCCTGTAAATACTGACACACTCCCGGGTATCCCCTGTAAATACTGACACACTCCCGGCGACCCCCTGTAAATAAAGACACACTCCGGGGGACACCCTGTCAATACTGACACACTGCCGTGGACCCCCTGTAAATAATGACACACTCCTGGGACAGCCGGTAAATACTGACACACTCCCGTCGATCCCCTGTGAATCCTGACACACTCCTGGGACACCCTGTCAATACTGACACACTGCCGTGGACCCCCTGTAAATACTGACACACTCCTGAGACACCCGGTAAATACTGACACACTCCCGGTGATCCCCTGTGAATCCTGACACACTCCTGGTTACCCCCTGCGAATACTGACACACTCCTGGGACACCCTGTCAATACTAACACACTCCCGGGGATCCCCTGTAAATACTGACACACTCCCGGGGACACCCTGTCAATACTGACACACTCCCGGGGACCCCCTGTAAATACTGACACACTCCCGGGTATCCCCTGTAAATACTGACACACTGCCGGGGACCCTCTGTAAATACTGACACACTCCTGGGACAGCCGGTAAATACTGACGCACTCCCGGGGATCCCCTGTGAATACTGACACACTCCCGGGGACCCCCTGTGAATACTGACACATTCCTGGGACACCCTGTAAATACTGACACATTCCTGGGGACCCGCTGTAAATACTGACACACTCCCGGGGACATCCTGTAAATACTGAAACACTCCTGGTCACCCTGGAAATACTGACACACTCCCAGAGACCCCCTGTAAATACTGACAAACTCCCGGAGACCCGTTGTAAAAACTGACACATTCCCGGGACACCCTGTAAATACTGACACATTCCCAGAGACCCCCTGTAAATACTGACACACTCCCGGGGATCCCCTGTAAATACTGACACACTCCCGGGACATGCTGCAAATGCTGACACACTCCCGGGGACCAACTGAAAATACTGTCACGCTCCCGGGGACCCCCTGTAAATGCCATCACAATCCCGCAGGCCCCTGAAAATACCGTCACACTCCCGGAGATCCCTGTAAATACTGACACACTTCCGGAGACCCCCTATAAATACTGACACACTGCCGGGGACCCCCTGTAAATACTGACACACTCCTGGGGACCCCCTGTAAATACTGACAAACTCCTGGGACACCCTGTAAATAGTGACACACTCCCGGGACACGCTGTAAATGCTGACACACTCCCGGGGACAACCTGTAAATACCATCACACTCCCGGGGACCCCCTGTAAATACTGACACACACCCGGGGATGCTTTGTAAATAATGACACGCTCTCGGAGACGCCCTGTAATTACTGACACACTCCCAGGGATGCCCTGTAAATACTGACACAATCCCGGGGCACCCTGTAACTTCTGACACACTCCCGCGGACGCCCTTTAAATACTGACACGCTCCCGGCATCCCCTCTAAATTCTGACACACTCCCGGGGACCCTCTCTAAATACTGACACACTTCCGGAGACCCCCTGTAAATACTGACAGACTCCCGGGTCCCCCTGTGAATACTGATAAATTCCTGGGACACCCTGTAAATACTGACACACTCCCGGAGACCCCCTGTAAATACTGACACACTCCCGGGTATCCCCTGTAATACTGACACACTCCCGGCGACCCCCTGTAAATAATGAGACACTCCCGGGGACACCCTGTCAATACTGACACACTGCCGTGGACCCCCTGTAAATACTGACACACTCCTGAGATACCCGGTAAATACTGACACACTCCCGGGGATCCCCTGTGAATCCTGACACACTCCCGGTTACCCCCTGTGAATACTGACACACTCCTGGAACACCCTGTCAATACTGACACACTGCCGTGGACCCCCTGTAAATACTGACACACTCCTGAGACACCCGCTAAATACTGACACACTCCCGGTGATCCCCTGTGAATCCTGACACACTCCCGGTTACCCCCTGTGAATACTGACACACTCCTGGGACACCCTGTCAATACTGACAGACTCCCGGGGACGACCTGTAAATACTTTCACACTCCCGGGGACCCCCTGTAAATACTGATACACTCCCGGGGACCCCCTGTAAATACTGACACACTCCCGGGGACACTTTGTCAATACTGACACACTCCCGGGGACCCCCTGTAAATACTGACACACTCCCGGGGACCCCCTGTAAATACTGACACACTCCCGGGGACCCCCTGTAAATACTGACACACTCCCGGGGACACTTTGTCAATACTGACACACTCCCGGGGACCCCCTGTAAATACTGACACACTCCCGGGTATCCCCTGTAAATACTGACACACTCCCGGGGACCCCCTGTAAATACTGACACACTTCCGGGGACCCCCTGTAAATACTGACACACTCCCGGGGACACCCTGTCAATACTGACACACTGCCGTGGACCCCCTGTAAACACTGACACACTCCTGGGACACGCGGTAACTACTGACACACTCCCGGGGATCCCCTGTGAATCCTGACACACTCCTGGGACACCCAGTCAATACTGACACACACCCGGGGATGCCCTGTAAATATGTTCACACTCCCGAGGACCCCCTGTAAATACTGACCCACTCCCGGGTATCCACTCTATATACTGACACACTCCCGGCGACCCCCTGTAAATAATGAGACACTCCCGGGGACACCCTGTCAATACTGACACACTGCCGTGGTCCCCCTGTAAATACTGACACACTCCTGAGATACCCGGTAAATACTGACACACTCCCGGGGATCCCCTGTGAATCCTGACACACTCCCGGTTACCCCCTGTGAATACTGACACACTCCTGGAACACCCTGTCAATACTGACACACTGCCGTGGACCCCTGTAAATACTGACACACTCCTGAGACACCCGCTAAATACTGACACACTCCCGGTGATCCCCTGTGAATCCTGACACACTCCCGGTTACCCCCTGTGAATACTGACACACTCCTGGGACACCCTGTCAATACTGACAGACTCCCGGGGACGACCTGTAAATACTTTCACACTCCCGGGGACCCCCTGTAAATACTGATACAGTCCCGGGGACCCCCTGTAAATACTGACACACTCCCGGGGACACTTTGTCAATACTGACACACTCCCGGGGACCCCCTGTAAATACTGACACACTCCCGGGGACCCCCTGTAAATACTGACACACTCCCGGGGACCCCCTGTAAATACTGATACACTCCCAGGGATGCCCTGTAAATACTGACACACTCGCAGGGATCCCCAGTAAATACTGACACACCCCAGGGGAGCCCCTGCAAATAGTGACACGCTCCTGGGGAACCCTGTAAATAGTGACACACTCCCGGGACACGCTGTAAATGCTGACACACTCCCGGCGACCACCTGTAAATACCATCACACTCCCGGGGACTCCCTGTATATACTGACACACTCCCGGGTCACCCTGTAAATTCTGACACACTCCCGCGGACGCCCTTTAAATACTGACACGCTCACGGGATCTCCTCGAAATTCTGACACACTCCCCGGGATCCTCTGTAAATACTGACACACTCACGGGGACACCCTGTAAATCCTGACACACTGCCGGGGACCCGCTGTAAATACTGACACACTCCTGGGACACCCGGTAAATACTGACACACACCCGGGGATCCCCTCTGAATACTGACACACTCCCGGGGACCCCCTGTGAATATTGACACATTCCTGGGACACCCTGTAAATACTGACACATTCCCAGGGACCCCCTGTAAATACGGACACACTCCCGGGGACGCCTGTAAAAACTTTCACACTCCCGGAGACCTCTTGTAAATACTGACACACTCCCGGGACCCCCTGTGAATACTGACACACTCCCGGGACCACCTGTAAATGCCGTCACAATCCCGGAGACCCCTGAAAATACCGTCACACTCCCAGAGACCCCCTGTAAATACTGACACATTGCCGGGGACCCCCTGTAAATACTGACACACTCCTGGGACACCCTGGAAAAACTGACACAATCCCGGAGATCCCCTGTAAATACTGACACACTCCCGGGGATCCCCTGCAAATACTGACACTCTCCTGGGGACACCCTGTAAATACTGACACACTCCCGGCGACCCCCTGTAAATACTGACACATTGCCGGGGACCCCCTGTAAATACTGACACACTCCTGGGACACCCTGTAAATACTGACACAGTCCCGGAGACCCCCTGTAAATACTGACACACTGCCGGGGACACCCTGTAAATACTGACACACTTCCGGGGATCACCTGTAAATACTGACACACTCCTGGGGACACCCTGTAAATCCTGACACACTGCCGGGGACTCCCTGTAAATACTGACACACTCCTGGGATACCCGGTAAATACTGACACACTCCCGGGGATCCCCTCTGAATACTGACACACTCCCGGGACCACCTGTAAATACCGTCACACTCCGGGAGATCCCTGTAAATACTGACACACTCCCGGAGACCACCTGTAAATACTGACACATGGCCGGGGACCCCCTGTAAATACTGACACATGGCCGGGGACCCGCTGTAAATACTGACACACTCCTGGGACACCCTGTAAATACTGACACAGTCCCGGAGACCCCCTGTAAATACTGACACACTCTCGGGGACACCCATGTAAATACTGACACACTCCTGGGGACACCCTGTAAATACTGACACACTTCCGGGGACCCCCTGTAAATACTGACACACTCCTGGGACACCCGGTAAATACTGACACACACCCAGGGATCCCCTGTGAACCCTGACACACTCCCGGGGACCCCCTGTAAATACTGACACACTCCTGGGACACCCGGTAAATACTGACACACTCCCGGGGATCCCCTGTGAATACTGACACACTCCCGGGGACCCCCTGTGAATACTGACACATGCCTGGGACACCCTGTAAATACTGACACACTCCCGGGGACCCCCTGTAAATAAGGACACACTCCCGGGGGCACTTTGTCAGACTGACACACTGCCGGGGACACCCTGTAAATACTGACACACTCCCGGGTATCCCCTGTAAATACTGACACACTCCCGGCGACCCCCTGTAAGTACTGACACACTCCCGGGGACACCCTGTAAATACTGACACACTTCCGGGGATCCCCTGTAAATACTGACACACTCCTGGGGACACCCTGTAAATCCTGACACACTGCCGGGGACTCCCTGTAAATACTGACACACTCCTGGGATACCCGGTAAGTACTGACACACTCCCGGGGATCCCCTCTGAATACTGACACACTCCCGGGACCACCTGTAAATACCGTCACACTCCCGGAGATCCCTGTAAATACTGACACACTCCCGGAGACCCCCTGTAAATACTGACACATGGCCGGGGACCCCCTGTAAATACTGACACACTCCTGGGACACCCATGTAAATACTGACACACACCTGGGGACACCCTGTAAATACTGACACACTGCCGGGGACCCCCTGTAAATACTGACACACTCCTGGGACACCCGGTAAATACTGACACACTCCCGGGGATCCCCTGTGAACCCTGACACACTCCTGGGGACCCCCTGTGAATACTGACACATGCCTGGGACACCCTGTAAATACTGACACACTCCCGGGGACCCCCTGTAAATACGGACACACTCCCGGGGACACTTTGTCAATACTGACACACTCCCGGGGACCCCCTGTAAATACTGACACACTCCCGGGTATCCCCTGTAAAAACTGACACACTCCCGGCGACCCTCTGTAAGTACTGACACACTCCCGGGGACCCCTTGTAAATATTGACAAACTCCCGCGACACCCTGTAAATACTGACATGCTCCCGGGATTCCCTGTAAATAGTGACACACTCCCATGGACGCCCTGTAAATACTGACACACTCGCAGGGATCCCCAGTAAATACTGACACACCCCAGGGGAGCCCCTGCAAATACTGACACGCTCCTGGGGAACCCTGTAAATAGTGACACACTCCCGGGACACGCTGTAAATGCTGACACACTCCCGGGGACCACCTGTAAATACCATCACACTCCCGGGATCTCCTCGAAATTCTGACACACTCCCCGGGACCCTCTGTAAATAGTGACACACTTCCGGAGACCCCCTGTAAATACTGACAAACTCCCGGGGACCCCCTGTGAATACTGACACATTCCTGGGACATCCTGTAAATACTGACACACTCCCGGAGACCCCCTGTAAATACTGACACACTCCTGGGACACCCGGTAAAAACTGACACACACCCGGGGATCCCCTCTGAATACTGACACACTCCCGGGGACCCCCTGTGAATATTGACACATTCCTGGGACACCCTGTAAATACTGACACACTCCCGGGAACCCCCTGTAAATACGGACACACTCCCGGGGACGCCTGTAAAAACTTTCACACTCCCGGAGACCTCTTGTAAATACTGACACACTCCCGGGACCCGCTGTGAATACTGACACACTCCCGGAGACCACCAGTAAATACTGACACACTCCCGGGGATCCCCTGTAAATCCTGACACACAGCCGGGGACTCTCTGTAAATACTGACACACTCCTGGGACACCCGGTAAATACTGACACACTCCCGGGGATCCCTTCTGAATACTGACACACTCCCGGGACCACCTGTAAATGCCGTCACAATCCCGGAGACCCCTGAAAATACCGTCACACTCCCAGAGACCCCCTGTATATACTGACACATTGCCGGGGACCCCCTGTAAATACTGACACAATCCCGGGGATCCCCTGTGAATACTGACACACTCCCGGGGACCCCCTGTGAATACTGACACATGCCTGGACACCCTGTAAAAACTGACACACTCACGGGGACCCCCTGTAAATACGGACACACTCCCGGGGACACTTTGTCAATACTGACACACTCCCGGGGATCCCCTGTAAATACTGACACACTCCCGGGTATCCCCTGTAAATACTGACACACTCCCGGCGACCCCCTGTAAGTACTGACACACTCCCGGGGACCCCTTGTAAATATTGACAAACTCCCGGGACACCCTGTAAATACTGACATGCTCCCGGGATTCCCTGTAAATAGTGACACACTCCCGGGGACACCCTGTAAACACTGACACACTCCCAGGGATGCCCAGTAAATACTGACACACTCCCGGGGATCCCCTGTGAACCCTGACACACTCCCAGGGATCCCCTGTAAATACTGACACACTCGTGGGACACCCGGTAAATACTGACACACTCCCGGGGACACCCTGTGAATACTGACACACTCCCGGGGACCCCCTGTGAATACTGACACATTCCTGGGACACCCTGTAAATACTGACACTCTCCCGGAGACCCCCTGTAACTACTGAAACACTCACGGGGACACCCTGTAAATCCTGACACACTGCCGGGGACCCGCTGTAAATACTGACACACTCCTGGGACACCCAGTAAATACTGACACACACCCGGGGATCCCCTCTGAATACTGACACACTCCCGGGTACCCCCTGTGAATACTGACACATTCCTGGGACACCCTGTAAATACTGACACTCTCCCGGGGACCCCCTGTAAATACGGACACACTCCCATGGACGCCCTGTAAAAACTTTCACACTCCCGGGGACTCGCTGCAAATACTGAAACACTCCTGGGACACCCGGTAAATACTGACACACACCCGGGGATCCCCTCTGAATACTGACACACTCCCGGGGACCCCCTGTGAATACTGACACATTCCTGGGACACCCTGTAAATACTGACACTCTCCCGGGGACCCCCTGTAAATACGGACACACTCCCATGGACGCCCTGTAAAAACTTTCACACTCCCGGGGACTCGCTGCAAATACTGAAACACTCCCGGGGACACCCTGTAAATACTGAAACACTCCCGGAGACCCCTTGTAAATATTGACAAACTCCCGGGGACACCCTGTAAACACTGACTCACTCCCAGGGATGCCCTGTAAATACTGACACACTCGCAGGGATCCCCAGTAAATACTGACACACCCCAGGGGAGCCCCTGCAAATAGTGCCACGCTCCTGGGGAACCCTGTAAATAGTGACACACTCCCGGGACACGCTGTAAATGCTGACACACTCCCGGCGACCACCTGTAAATACCATCACACTCCCGGGGACTCCCTGTATATACTGACACACTCCCGGGTCACCCTGTAAATTCAGACACACTCCCGCGGACGCCCTTTAAATACTGACACGCTCACGGGATCTCCTCGAAATTCTGACACACTCCCCGGGATCCTCTGTAAATACTGACACACTTCCGGAGACCCCCTGTAAATACTGACAAACTCCCGGGGTCCCCCTATGAATACTGACACATTCCAGGGACACCCTGTAAATACTGACACACTCCCGGAGACCCCCTGTAACTACTGACACACTCACGGGGACACCCTGTAAATCCTGACACACTGCCGGGGACCCGCTGTAAATACTGACACACTCCTGGGACACCCGGTAAATACTGACACACACTCGGGGATCCCCTCTGAATACTGACACACTCCCGGGGACCCCCTGTGAATATTGACACATTCCTGGGACACCCTGTAAATACTGACACATTCCCAGGGACCCCCTGTAAATACGGACACACTCCCGGGGACGCCTGTAAAAACTTTCACACTCCCGGAGACCTCTTGTAAATACTTACACACTCCCGGGACCCCCTGTGAATACTGACACACTCCCGGAGACCACCTGTAAATACTGACACACTCCCGGGACCACCTGTAAATGCCGTCACAATCCCGGAGACCCCTGAAAATACCGTCACACTCCCAGAGACCCCCTGTAAATACTGACACATTGCCGGGGACCCCCTGTAAATACTGACACACTCCTGGGACACCCTGGAAAAACTGACACAATCCTGGAGATCCCCTGTAAATACTGACACACTCCCGGGGATCCCCTGCAAATACTGACACACTCCTGGGGACACCCTGTAAATACTGACACACTCCCGGAGACCCCCTGTAAATACTGACACATTGCCGGGGACCCCCTGTAAATACTGACACACTCCTGGGACACCCTGTAAATACTGACACACTCCCGGGGATCCCCTGTGAATACTGACACACTCCCGGGGATCCCCTGTGAATACTGACACACTCCCGGGGACCCCCTGTGAATACTGACACACTCCCGGAGACCCCCTGTAACTACTGACACACTCACGGGGACACCCTGTAAATCCTGACACACTGCCGGGGACCCGCTGTAAATACTGACACACTCCTGGGACACCCGGTAAATACTGACACACACCCGGGGATCCCCTCTGAATACTGACACACTCCCGGGGACCCCCTGTGAATATTGACACATTCCTGCGACACCCTGTAAATACTGACACATTCCCAGGGACCCCCTGTATATACGGACACACTCCCGGGGACACCTGTAAAAACTTTCACACTCCCGGAGACCTCTTGTAAATACTGACACACTCCCGGGACCCCCTGTGAATACTGACACACTCCCGGAGACCACTTGTAAATACTGACACACTCCCAGGACCACCTGTAAATGCCGTCACAATCCCGGAGACCCCTGAAAATACCGTCACACTCCCAGAGACCCCCTGTAAATACTGACACATTGCCGGGGACCCCCTGTAAATACTGACACACTCCTGGGACACCCTGTAAATACTGACACACTCCTGGGGACACCCTGTAAATACGGACACACTGCCGGGGACCCCCTGTAAATACTGACACACTCCTGGGACACCCGGTAAATACTGACGCACTCCCGGGGATCTCCTGTGAACCCTGACACACTCCCGGGGACCCCCTGTAAATACTGACTCACTCCTGGGACACCCCCCGGTAAATACTGACACACTCCCGGGGATCCCCTGTGAATACTGACACACTCCCGGGGACCCCCTGTGAATACTGACACATGCCTGGGACACCCTGTAAATACTGACACACTCCCGGGGACCCCCTGTAAATAAGGACACACTCCCGGGGACACTTTGTCAGACTGACACACTGCCGGGGACACCCTGTAAATACTGACACACTCCCGGGTATCCCCTGTAAATACTGACACACTCCCGGGGACACCCTGTCTATACTGACACACTTCCGGGGATCCCCTGTAAATACTGACACACTCCTGAGGACACCCTGTAAATACTGACACACTGCCGGGGACCCCTGTAAATACTGACACACTCCTGGGATACCCGGTAAATAATGACACACTCCCGGGGATCCCCTGTGAACCCTGACACACTCCCGGGGACCCCATGTAAATACTGACTCAGTCCTGGGACACCCAGTAAATACTGACACACTCCCGGGAATCCCCTGTGAATACTGACACACTCCCGGGAACCCCCTGTGAATACTGACACATTCCTGGGACACCCTATAAATACTGAATCTCTCCCGGGGACCCCCTGTAAATACGGACACACTCCCGGGGACGCCCTGTAAAAACTTTCACACTCCCGGGGACTCGCTGCAAATACTGACACACTCCCGGGGACACCCTGTAAATACTGACACACTCCCGGAGACCCCTTGTAAATATTGACAAACTCCCGGGGACACCCTGTAAACACTGACTCACTCCCAGGGATGCCCTGTAAATACTGACACACTCGCAGGGATCCCCAGTAAATACTGACACACCCCAGGGGAGCCCCTGCAAATACTGACACGCTCCTGGGGAACCCTGTAAATACTGACACACTCGCAGGGATCCCCAGTAAATACTGACACACCCCAGGGGAGCCCCTGCAAATACTGACACGCTACTGGGGAACCCTGTAAATACTGACACACTCCCGGGGATCCCTGTGAATACTGACACACCCCAGGGGAGCCCCTGTAAATACTGACACGCTCCTGGGGAACCCTGTAAATAGTGACACACTCCCGGGACACGCTGTAAATGCTGACACACTCCCGGGGACCACCTGTAAATACCATCACACTCCCGGGGACTCCCTGTATATACTGACACACTCCCGGGTCACCCTGTAAATACTGACACACTCCCGGGGCACCCTGTAAATTCTGTCACACTCACGCGGACGCCCTTTAAATACTGACACGCTCCCGGGATCTCCTCGAAATTCTGACACACTCCCCGGGACCCTCTGTAAATACTGACACACTTCCGGAGACCCCCTGTAAATACTGACAAACTCCCGGGGACCCCCTGTGAATACTGACACATTCCTGGGACACCCTGTAAATACTGACACACTCCCGGAGACCCCCTGTAACTACTGACACACTCACGGGGATCCCCTCTGAATACTGACACACTCCCGGGGAACCCCTGTGAATATTGACACATTCCTGGGACACCCTGTAAATACTGACACACTCCCAGGGACCCCCTGTAAATACGGACACACTCCCGGGGACGCCTGTAAAAACTTTCACACTCCCGGAGACCTCTTGTAAATACTGACACACTCCCGGGACCCCCTGTGAATACTGACACACTCCCGGAGACCACCTGTAAATACTGACACACTCCCGGGACCACCTGTAAATGCCGTCACAATCCCGGAGACCCCTGAAAATACCGTCACACTCCCAGAGACCCCCTGTAAATACTGATACATTGCCGGGGACCCCCTGTAAATACTGACACACTCCTGGGACACCCTGTAAATACTGACACAATCCCGGAGATCCCCTGTAAATACTGACACACTCCCGGGGATCCCCTGTAAATACTGACACACTCCTGGGGACACCATGTAAATACTGACACACTGCCGGGGACCCCCTGTAAATACTGACACACTCCTGGGACACCCCGGTAAATATTGACACACTCCCGGGGATCTCCTGTGAACCCTGACACACTCCCGGGGACCCCCTGTAAATACTGACACACTCCTGGGACACCTCCCGGTAAATACTGACACACTCCCGGGGATCCCCTGTGAATACTGACACACTCCCGGGGACCCCCTGTGAATACTGACACATGCCTGGGACACCCTGTAAATACTGACACACTCCCGGGGACCCCCTGTAAATAAGGACACACTCCCGGGGACACTTTGTCAGACTGACACACTGCCGGGGACACCCTGTAAATACTGACACACTCCCGGGTATCCCCTGTAAATACTGACACACTCCCGGCGACCTCCTGTAAGTACTGACACACTCCTGGGGACACCCTGTAAATACTGACACACTTCCGGGGATCCCCTGTAAATAATGACACACTCCCGGGGATGCCCTGTGAACCCTGACACACTCCCGGGGACCCCATGTAAATACTGACACACTCCTGGGACACCCAGTAAATACTGACACACTCCCGGGGATCCCCTGTGAATACTGACACACTCCCGGGGACCCCCTGTGAATACTGACACATTCCTGGGACACCCTGTAAATACTGACACTCTCCCGGGGACCCCCTGTAAATACGGACACACTCCCGGGGACGCCCTGTAAAAACTGACACACTCCTGGGACACCCTGTCAATACTGACACACACCCGGGGACGCCCTGTAAATACTTTCACACTCCCGGGGACCCTCTGTAAATACTGACCCACTCCCGGGTATCCCCTGTATATACGGACACACTCACGGCGACCCCCTGTAAATAATGAAACACACCCGGGGACACCCTGTCAATACTGACACACTGCCGTGGACCCCCTGTAAATACTGACACACTCCTGAGACACCCGGTAAATACTGACACACTCCCGGGGATCCCCTTTGAATCCTGACACACTCCTGGTTACCCCCTGTGAATACTGACACACCCCTGGGACACCCTGTCAATACTGACACACTGCCGTGGACCCCCTGTAAATACTGACACACTCCTGAGACACCCGGTAAATACTGACACACTCCCGGTGATCCCCTGTGAATCCTGACACACTCCCGGTTACCCCCTGTGAATACTGACACACTCCCGGGACACCCTGTAAATACTGACATGCTCCCGGGATTCCCTGTAAATACTGACACACTCCCAGGGATGCCCTGTAAATACTGACACACTCCCGGGGACACCCTGTAAATACTGACAAACTCCTGGGACACCCTGTCAATACTGACATACTCCCGGTGACGACCTGTAAATACTTTCACACTCCCGGGGACCCCCTGTAAATACTGACACACTCCCGGAGACCCCCTGCAAATACTGACACACTCCTGGGCAACCTGTAAATACTGACACGCTCCCAGAGACCCTCTGTAAATACTGACACACTCCCGGGGCACCCTGCAAATTCTGACACACTCCCGCGGACGCCCTTTAAATACTGACACGCTCCCGGGATCCCCTCTAAATCCTGACACACTCCCGGGGACCCTCTGTAAATACTGACACACTTCCGGAGACCCCCTGTAAATACTGACACACTCCCGGGTCCCCCTGTGAATACTGACAAATTCCTGAGACACCCTGTAAATACTGACACACTCCCGGAGACCCCCTGTAAATACTGACACACTCCCGGGTATCCCCTGTAAATACTGACACACTCCTGGCGACCCCCTGTAAATAATGACACAGTCCCGGGGACACCCTGTCAATACTGACACACTGCCGTGGACCCCCTGTAAATACTGACACACTCCTGGAACACGTGGTATATACAGACACACTCCCGGGGATCCCCTGTGAATCCTGACACACTCCCGGGGACACCCTGTAAACACTGACACACTCCTGGGACACCCTGTCAATACTGACACACACCCGGGGACGCCCTGTAAATACTTTCACACTCCCGGGGACCCTCTGTAAATACTGACCCACTCCCGAGTATCCCCTGTATATACGGACACACTCCCGGCGACCCCCTGTAAATAATGAAACACTCCCGGGGACACCCTGTCAATACTGACACACTGCCGTGGACTCCCTGTAAATACTGACACACTCCTGAGACACCCGGTAAATACTGACACACTCCTGGTTACCCCCTGTGAATACTGACACACTCCTGGGACACCCTGTCAATACTGACACACTGCCGTGGACCCCCTGTAAATACTGACACACTCCTGAGACACCCGGTAAATACTGACACACTCCCGGTGATCCCCTGTGAATACTGACACACTCCCGGTTACCCCCTGTGAATACTGACACACTCCTGGGACACCCTGTCAATACTGACAGACTCCCGGGGATCCCCTGTAAATACTGACACACTCCTGGGACACCCTGTCAATACTGACACACTCCCGGTGACGACCTGTAAATACTTTCACACTCCCGGGGACCCCCTGTAAATACTGACACACTCCTGGGCAACCTGTAAATACTGACACGCTCCCAGAGACCCTCTGTAAATACTGACACACTCCCGGGGATCCCCTGTGAATACTGACACACTCCCGGGGACCCCCTGTGAATACTGACACATGCCTGGACACCCTGTAAATACTGACACACTCACGGGGACCCCCTGTAAATACGGACACACTCCCGGGGACGCCTGTAAAAACTTTCACACTCCCGGAGACCTCTTGTAAATACTGACACACTCCCGGGACCCCCTGTGAATACTGACACACTCCCGGAGACCACCTGTAAATACTGACACACTCCCGGGACCACCTGTAAATGCCGTCACAATCCCGGAGACCCCTGAAAATACCGTCACACTCCCAGAGACCCCCTGTAAATACTGATACATTGCCGGGGACCCCCTGTAAATACTGACACACTCCTGGGACACCCTGTAAATACTGACACAATCCCGGAGATCCCCTGTAAATACTGACACACTCCCGGGGATCCCCTGTAAATACTGACACACTCCTGGGGACACCATGTAAATACTGACACACTGCCGGGGACCCCCTGTAAATACTGACACACTCCTGGGACACCCCGGTAAATATTGACACACTCCCGGGGATCTCCTGTGAACCCTGACACACTCCCGGGGACCTCCTGTAAATACTGACACACTCCTGGGACACCTCCCGGTAAATACTGACACACTCCCGGGGATCCCCTGTGAATACTGACACACTCCCGGGGACCCCCTGTGAATACTGACACATGCCTGGGACACCCTGTAAATACTGACACACTCCCGGGGACCCCCTGTAAATAAGGACACACTCCCGGGGACACTTTGTCAGACTGACACACTGCCGGGGACACCCTGTAAATACTGACACACTCCCGGGTATCCCCTGTAAATACTGACACACTCCCGGCGACCTCCTGTAAGTACTGACACACTCCTGGGGACACCCTGTAAATACTGACACACTTCCGGGGATCCCCTGTAAATAATGACACACTCCCGGGGATGCCCTGTGAACCCTGACACACTCCCGGGGACCCCATGTAAATACTGACACACTCCTGGGACACCCAGTAAATACTGACACACTCCCGGGGATCCCCTGTGAATACTGACACACTCCCGGGGACCCCCTGTGAATACTGACACATTCCTGGGACACCCTGTAAATACTGACACTCTCCCGGGGACCCCCTGTAAATACGGACACACTCCCGGGGACGCCCTGTAAAAACTGACACACTCCTGGGACACCCTGTCAATACTGACACACACCCGGGGACGCCCTGTAAATACTTTCACACTCCCGGGGACCCTCTGTAAATACTGACCCACTCCCGGGTATCCCCTGTATATACGGACACACTCACGGCGACCCCCTGTAAATAATGAAACACACCCGGGGACACCCTGTCAATACTGACACACTGCCGTGGACCCCCTGTAAATACTGACACACTCCTGAGACACCCGGTAAATACTGACACACTCCCGGGGATCCCCTTTGAATCCTGACACACTCCTGGTTACCCCCTGTGAATACTGACACACCCCTGGGACACCCTGTCAATACTGACACACTGCCGTGGACCCCCTGTAAATACTGACACACTCCTGAGACACCCGGTAAATACTGACACACTCCCGGTGATCCCCTGTGAATCCTGACACACTCCCGGTTACCCCCTGTGAATACTGACACACTCCCGGGACACCCTGTAAATACTGACATGCTCCCGGGATTCCCTGTAAATACTGACACACTCCCAGGGATGCCCTGTAAATACTGACACACTCCCGGGGACACCCTGTAAATACTGACAAACTCCTGGGACACCCTGTCAATACTGACATACTCCCGGTGACGACCTGTAAATACTTTCACACTCCCGGGGACCCCCTGTAAATACTGACACACTCCCGGAGACCCCCTGCAAATACTGACACACTCCTGGGCAACCTGTAAATACTGACACGCTCCCAGAGACCCTCTGTAAATACTGACACACTCCCGGGGCACCCTGCAAATTCTGACACACTCCCGCGGACGCCCTTTAAATACTGACACGCTCCCGGGATCCCCTCTAAATTCTGACACACTCCCGGGGACCCTCTGTAAATACTGACACACTTCCGGAGACCCCCTGTAAATACTGACACACTCCCGGGTCCCCCTGTGAATACTGACAAATTCCTGAGACACCCTGTAAATACTGACACACTCCCGGAGACCCCCTGTAAATACTGACACACTCCCGGGTATCCCCTGTAAATACTGACACACTCCTGGCGACCCCCTGTAAATAATGACACAGTCCCGGGGACACCCTGTCAATACTGACACACTGCCGTGGACCCCCTGTAAATACTGACACACTCCTGGGACACGTGGTATATACAGACACACTCCCGGGGATCCCCTGTGAATCCTGACACACTCCCGGGGACACCCTGTAAACACTGACACACTCCTGGGACACCCTGTCAATACTGACACACACCCGGGGACGCCCTGTAAATACTTTCACACTCCCGGGGACCCTCTGTAAATACTGACCCACTCCCGAGTATCCCCTGTATATACGGACACACTCCCGGCGACCCCCTGTAAATAATGAAACACTCCCGGGGACACCCTGTCAATACTGACACACTGCCGTGGACTCCCTGTAAATACTGACACACTCCTGAGACACCCGGTAAATACTGACACACTCCTGGGGATCCCCTGTGAATCCTGACACACTCCTGGTTACCCCCTGTGAATACTGACACACTCCTGGGACACCCTGTCAATACTGACACACTGCCGTGGACCCCCTGTAAATACTGACACACTCCTGAGACACCCGGTAAATACTGACACACTCCCGGTGATCCCCTGTGAATACTGACACACTCCCGGTTACCCCCTGTGAATACTGACACACTCCTGGGACACCCTGTCAATACTGACAGACTCCCGGGGATCCCCTGTAAATACTGACACACTCCTGGGACACCCTGTCAATACTGACACACTCCCGGTGACGACCTGTAAATACTTTCACACTCCCGGGGACCCCCTGTAAATACTGACACACTCCTGGGCAACCTGTAAATACTGACACGCTCCCAGAGACCCTCTGTAAATACTGACACACTCCCGGGGATCCCCTGTGAATACTGACACACTCCCGGGGACCCCCTGTGAATACTGACACATGCCTGGACACCCTGTAAATACTGACACACTCACGGGGACCCCCTGTAAATACGGACACACTCCCGGGGACACTTTGTCAATACTGACACACTCCCGGGGATCCCCTGTAAATACTGACACACTCCCGGGTATCCCCTGTAAATACTGACACACTCCCGGCGACCCCCTGTAAGTACTGACACACTCCCGGGGACCCCTTGTAAATATTGACAAACTCCCGGGACACCCTGTAAATACTGACATGCTCCCGGGATTCCCTGTAAATAGTGACACACTCCCGGGGACACCCTGTAAACACTGACACACTCCCAGGGATGCCCAGTAAATGCTGACACACTCCCGGGGATCCCCTGTGAACCCTGACACACTCCCGGGGACCCCCTGTAAATACTGACACACTCGTGGGACACCCAGTAAATACTGACACACTCCCGGGGACACCCTGTAAACACTGACACACTCCCAGGGATGCCCAGTAAATACTGACACACTCCCGGGGATCCCCTGTGAATACTGACACACTCCCGGGGACCCCCTGTGAATACTGACACATTCCTGGGACACCCTGTAAATACTGACACACACCCGGGGACGCCCTGTAAATACTTTCACACTCCCGGGGACCCCCTGTAAATACTGACACACTCCCGGGTATCCCCTGTAAATACTGACACACTCCCGGCGACCCCCTGTAAATAGTGACACACTGCCGTGGACCCCCTGTAAATACTGACACACTCCTGGGACACCCGGTAAATACTGACACACTCCCGGGGATCCCCTGTAAATGCTGACACACTCCCGGGGACCACCTGTAAATACCATCACACTCCCGGGGACTCCCTGTATATACTGACACACTCCCGGGTCACCCTGTAAATACTGACACACTCCCGGGGCACCCTGTAAATTCTGTCACACTCACGCGGACGCCCTTTAAATACTGACACGCTCCCGGGATCTCCTCGAAATTCTGACACACTCCCCGGGACCCTCTGTAAATACTGACACACTTCCGGAGACCCCCTGTAAATACTGACAAACTCCCGGGGACCCCCTGTGAATACTGACACATTCCTGGGACACCCTGTAAATACTGACACACTCCCGGAGACCCCCTGTAACTACTGACACACTCACGGGGATCCCCTCTGAATACTGACACACTCCCGGGGAACCCCTGTGAATATTGACACATTCCTGGGACACCCTGTAAATACTGACACACTCCCAGGGACCCCCTGTAAATACGGACACACTCCCGGGGACGCCTGTAAAAACTTTCACACTCCCGGAGACCTCTTGTAAATACTGACACACTCCCGGGACCCCCTGTGAATACTGACACACTCCCGGAGACCACCTGTAAATACTGACACACTCCCGGGACCACCTGTAAATGCCGTCACAATCCCGGAGACCCCTGAAAATACCGTCACACTCCCAGAGACCCCCTGTAAATACTGATACATTGCCGGGGACCCCCTGTAAATACTGACACACTCCTGGGACACCCTGTAAATACTGACACAATCCCGGAGATCCCCTGTAAATACTGACACACTCCCGGGGATCCCCTGTAAATACTGACACACTCCTGGGGACACCATGTAAATACTGACACACTGCCGGGGACCCCCTGTAAATACTGACACACTCCTGGGACACCCCGGTAAATATTGACACACTCCCGGGGATCTCCTGTGAACCCTGACACACTCCCGGGGACCTCCTGTAAATACTGACACACTCCTGGGACACCTCCCGGTAAATACTGACACACTCCCGGGGATCCCCTGTGAATACTGACACACTCCCGGGGACCCCCTGTGAATACTGACACATGCCTGGGACACCCTGTAAATACTGACACACTCCCGGGGACCCCCTGTAAATAAGGACACACTCCCGGGGACACTTTGTCAGACTGACACACTGCCGGGGACACCCTGTAAATACTGACACACTCCCGGGTATCCCCTGTAAATACTGACACACTCCCGGCGACCTCCTGTAAGTACTGACACACTCCTGGGGACACCCTGTAAATACTGACACACTTCCGGGGATCCCCTGTAAATAATGACACACTCCCGGGGATGCCCTGTGAACCCTGACACACTCCCGGGGACCCCATGTAAATACTGACACACTCCTGGGACACCCAGTAAATACTGACACACTCCCGGGGATCCCCTGTGAATACTGACACACTCCCGGGGACCCCCTGTGAATACTGACACATTCCTGGGACACCCTGTAAATACTGACACTCTCCCGGGGACCCCCTGTAAATACGGACACACTCCCGGGGACGCCCTGTAAAAACTGACACACTCCTGGGACACCCTGTCAATACTGACACACACCCGGGGACGCCCTGTAAATACTTTCACACTCCCGGGGACCCTCTGTAAATACTGACCCACTCCCGGGTATCCCCTGTATATACGGACACACTCACGGCGACCCCCTGTAAATAATGAAACACACCCGGGGACACCCTGTCAATACTGACACACTGCCGTGGACCCCCTGTAAATACTGACACACTCCTGAGACACCCGGTAAATACTGACACACTCCCGGGGATCCCCTTTGAATCCTGACACACTCCTGGTTACCCCCTGTGAATACTGACACACCCCTGGGACACCCTGTCAATACTGACACACTGCCGTGGACCCCCTGTAAATACTGACACACTCCTGAGACACCCGGTAAATACTGACACACTCCCGGTGATCCCCTGTGAATCCTGACACACTCCCGGTTACCCCCTGTGAATACTGACACACTCCCGGGACACCCTGTAAATACTGACATGCTCCCGGGATTCCCTGTAAATACTGACACACTCCCAGGGATGCCCTGTAAATACTGACACACTCCCGGGGACACCCTGTAAATACTGACAAACTCCTGGGACACCCTGTCAATACTGACATACTCCCGGTGACGACCTGTAAATACTTTCACACTCCCGGGGACCCCCTGTAAATACTGACACACTCCCGGAGACCCCCTGCAAATACTGACACACTCCTGGGCAACCTGTAAATACTGACACGCTCCCAGAGACCCTCTGTAAATACTGACACACTCCCGGGGCACCCTGCAAATTCTGACACACTCCCGCGGACGCCCTTTAAATACTGACACGCTCCCGGGATCCCCTCTAAATTCTGACACACTCCCGGGGACCCTCTGTAAATACTGACACACTTCCGGAGACCCCCTGTAAATACTGACACACTCCCGGGTCCCCCTGTGAATACTGACAAATTCCTGAGACACCCTGTAAATACTGACACACTCCCGGAGACCCCCTGTAAATACTGACACACTCCCGGGTATCCCCTGTAAATACTGACACACTCCTGGCGACCCCCTGTAAATAATGACACAGTCCCGGGGACACCCTGTCAATACTGACACACTGCCGTGGACCCCCTGTAAATACTGACACACTCCTGGGACACGTGGTATATACAGACACACTCCCGGGGATCCCCTGTGAATCCTGACACACTCCCGGGGACACCCTGTAAACACTGACACACTCCTGGGACACCCTGTCAATACTGACACACACCCGGGGACGCCCTGTAAATACTTTCACACTCCCGGGGACCCTCTGTAAATACTGACCCACTCCCGAGTATCCCCTGTATATACGGACACACTCCCGGCGACCCCCTGTAAATAATGAAACACTCCCGGGGACACCCTGTCAATACTGACACACTGCCGTGGACTCCCTGTAAATACTGACACACTCCTGAGACACCCGGTAAATACTGACACACTCCTGGGGATCCCCTGTGAATCCTGACACACTCCTGGTTACCCCCTGTGAATACTGACACACTCCTGGGACACCCTGTCAATACTGACACACTGCCGTGGACCCCCTGTAAATACTGACACACTCCTGAGACACCCGGTAAATACTGACACACTCCCGGTGATCCCCTGTGAATACTGACACACTCCCGGTTACCCCCTGTGAATACTGACACACTCCTGGGACACCCTGTCAATACTGACAGACTCCCGGGGATCCCCTGTAAATACTGACACACTCCTGGGACACCCTGTCAATACTGACACACTCCCGGTGACGACCTGTAAATACTTTCACACTCCCGGGGACCCCCTGTAAATACTGACACACTCCTGGGCAACCTGTAAATACTGACACGCTCCCAGAGACCCTCTGTAAATACTGACACACTCCCGGGGATCCCCTGTGAATACTGACACACTCCCGGGGACCCCCTGTGAATACTGACACATGCCTGGACACCCTGTAAATACTGACACACTCACGGGGACCCCCTGTAAATACGGACACACTCCCGGGGACACTTTGTCAATACTGACACACTCCCGGGGATCCCCTGTAAATACTGACACACTCCCGGGTATCCCCTGTAAATACTGACACACTCCCGGCGACCCCCTGTAAGTACTGACACACTCCCGGGGACCCCTTGTAAATATTGACAAACTCCCGGGACACCCTGTAAATACTGACATGCTCCCGGGATTCCCTGTAAATAGTGACACACTCCCGGGGACACCCTGTAAACACTGACACACTCCCAGGGATGCCCAGTAAATGCTGACACACTCCCGGGGATCCCCTGTGAACCCTGACACACTCCCGGGGACCCCCTGTAAATACTGACACACTCGTGGGACACCCAGTAAATACTGACACACTCCCGGGGACACCCTGTAAACACTGACACACTCCCAGGGATGCCCAGTAAATACTGACACACTCCCGGGGATCCCCTGTGAATACTGACACACTCCCGGGGACCCCCTGTGAATACTGACACATTCCTGGGACACCCTGTAAATACTGACACACACCCGGGGACGCCCTGTAAATACTTTCACACTCCCGGGGACCCCCTGTAAATACTGACACACTCCCGGGTATCCCCTGTAAATACTGACACACTCCCGGCGACCCCCTGTAAATAGTGACACACTGCCGTGGACCCCCTGTAAATACTGACACACTCCTGGGACACCCGGTAAATACTGACACACTCCCGGGGATCCCCTGTAAATGCTGACACACTCCCGGGGACCACCTGTAAATACCATCACACTCCCGGGGACTCCCTGTATATACTGACACACTCCCGGGTCACCCTGTAAATACTGACACACTCCCGGGGCACCCTGTAAATTCTGTCACACTCACGCGGACGCCCTTTAAATACTGACACGCTCCCGGGATCTCCTCGAAATTCTGACACACTCCCCGGGACCCTCTGTAAATACTGACACACTTCCGGAGACCCCCTGTAAATACTGACAAACTCCCGGGGACCCCCTGTGAATACTGACACATTCCTGGGACACCCTGTAAATACTGACACACTCCCGGAGACCCCCTGTAACTACTGACACACTCACGGGGATCCCCTCTGAATACTGACACACTCCCGGGGAACCCCTGTGAATATTGACACATTCCTGGGACACCCTGTAAATACTGACACACTCCCAGGGACCCCCTGTAAATACGGACACACTCCCGGGGACGCCTGTAAAAACTTTCACACTCCCGGAGACCTCTTGTAAATACTGACACACTCCCGGGACCCCCTGTGAATACTGACACACTCCCGGAGACCACCTGTAAATACTGACACACTCCCGGGACCACCTGTAAATGCCGTCACAATCCCGGAGACCCCTGAAAATACCGTCACACTCCCAGAGACCCCCTGTAAATACTGATACATTGCCGGGGACCCCCTGTAAATACTGACACACTCCTGGGACACCCTGTAAATACTGACACAATCCCGGAGATCCCCTGTAAATACTGACACACTCCCGGGGATCCCCTGTAAATACTGACACACTCCTGGGGACACCATGTAAATACTGACACACTGCCGGGGACCCCCTGTAAATACTGACACACTCCTGGGACACCCCGGTAAATATTGACACACTCCCGGGGATCTCCTGTGAACCCTGACACACTCCCGGGGACCTCCTGTAAATACTGACACACTCCTGGGACACCTCCCGGTAAATACTGACACACTCCCGGGGATCCCCTGTGAATACTGACACACTCCCGGGGACCCCCTGTGAATACTGACACATGCCTGGGACACCCTGTAAATACTGACACACTCCCGGGGACCCCCTGTAAATAAGGACACACTCCCGGGGACACTTTGTCAGACTGACACACTGCCGGGGACACCCTGTTAATACTGACACACTCCCGGGTATCCCCTGTAAATACTGACACACTCCCGGCGACCTCCTGTAAGTACTGACACACTCCTGGGGACACCCTGTAAATACTGACACACTTCCGGGGATCCCCTGTAAATAATGACACACTCCCGGGGATGCCCTGTGAACCCTGACACACTCCCGGGGACCCCATGTAAATACTGACACACTCCTGGGACACCCAGTAAATACTGACACACTCCCGGGGATCCCCTGTGAATACTGACACACTCCCGGGGACCCCCTGTGAATACTGACACATTCCTGGGACACCCTGTAAATACTGACACTCTCCCGGGGACCCCCTGTAAATACGGACACACTCCCGGGGACGCCCTGTAAAAACTGACACACTCCTGGGACACCCTGTCAATACTGACACACACCCGGGGACGCCCTGTAAATACTTTCACACTCCCGGGGACCCTCTGTAAATACTGACCCACTCCCGGGTATCCCCTGTATATACGGACACACTCACGGCGACCCCCTGTAAATAATGAAACACACCCGGGGACACCCTGTCAATACTGACACACTGCCGTGGACCCCCTGTAAATACTGACACACTCCTGAGACACCCGGTAAATACTGACACACTCCCGGGGATCCCCTTTGAATCCTGACACACTCCTGGTTACCCCCTGTGAATACTGACACACCCCTGGGACACCCTGTCAATACTGACACACTGCCGTGGACCCCCTGTAAATACTGACACACTCCTGAGACACCCGGTAAATACTGACACACTCCCGGTGATCCCCTGTGAATCCTGACACACTCCCGGTTACCCCCTGTGAATACTGACACACTCCCGGGACACCCTGTAAATACTGACATGCTCCCGGGATTCCCTGTAAATACTGACACACTCCCAGGGATGCCCTGTAAATACTGACACACTCCCGGGGACACCCTGTAAATACTGACAAACTCCTGGGACACCCTGTCAATACTGACATACTCCCGGTGACGACCTGTAAATACTTTCACACTCCCGGGGACCCCCTGTAAATACTGACACACTCCCGGAGACCCCCTGCAAATACTGACACACTCCTGGGCAACCTGTAAATACTGACACGCTCCCAGAGACCCTCTGTAAATACTGACACACTCCCGGGGCACCCTGCAAATTCTGACACACTCCCGCGGACGCCCTTTAAATACTGACACGCTCCCGGGATCCCCTCTAAATCCTGACACACTCCCGGGGACCCTCTGTAAATACTGACACACTTCCGGAGACCCCCTGTAAATACTGACACACTCCCGGGTCCCCCTGTGAATACTGACAAATTCCTGAGACACCCTGTAAATACTGACACACTCCCGGAGACCCCCTGTAAATACTGACACACTCCCGGGTATCCCCTGTAAATACTGACACACTCCTGGCGACCCCCTGTAAATAATGACACAGTCCCGGGGACACCCTGTCAATACTGACACACTGCCGTGGACCCCCTGTAAATACTGACACACTCCTGGGACACGTGGTATATACAGACACACTCCCGGGGATCCCCTGTGAATCCTGACACACTCCCGGGGACACCCTGTAAACACTGACACACTCCTGGGACACCCTGTCAATACTGACACACACCCGGGGACGCCCTGTAAATACTTTCACACTCCCGGGGACCCTCTGTAAATACTGACCCACTCCCGAGTATCCCCTGTATATACGGACACACTCCCGGCGACCCCCTGTAAATAATGAAACACTCCCGGGGACACCCTGTCAATACTGACACACTGCCGTGGACTCCCTGTAAATACTGACACACTCCTGAGACACCCGGTAAATACTGACACACTCCTGGGGATCCCCTGTGAATCCTGACACACTCCTGGTTACCCCCTGTGAATACTGACACACTCCTGGGACACCCTGTCAATACTGACACACTGCCGTGGACCCCCTGTAAATACTGACACACTCCTGAGACACCCGGTAAATACTGACACACTCCCGGTGATCCCCTGTGAATACTGACACACTCCCGGTTACCCCCTGTGAATACTGACACACTCCTGGGACACCCTGTCAATACTGACAGACTCCCGGGGATCCCCTGTAAATACTGACACACTCCTGGGACACCCTGTCAATACTGACACACTCCCGGTGACGACCTGTAAATACTTTCACACTCCCGGGGACCCCCTGTAAATACTGACACACTCCTGGGCAACCTGTAAATACTGACACGCTCCCAGAGACCCTCTGTAAATACTGACACACTCCCGGGGATCCCCTGTGAATACTGACACACTCCCGGGGACCCCCTGTGAATACTGACACATGCCTGGACACCCTGTAAATACTGACACACTCACGGGGACCCCCTGTAAATACGGACACACTCCCGGGGACACTTTGTCAATACTGACACACTCCCGGGGATCCCCTGTAAATACTGACACACTCCCGGGTATCCCCTGTAAATACTGACACACTCCCGGCGACCCCCTGTAAGTACTGACACACTCCCGGGGACCCCTTGTAAATATTGACAAACTCCCGGGACACCCTGTAAATACTGACATGCTCCCGGGATTCCCTGTAAATAGTGACACACTCCCGGGGACACCCTGTAAACACTGACACACTCCCAGGGATGCCCAGTAAATGCTGACACACTCCCGGGGATCCCCTGTGAACCCTGACACACTCCCGGGGACCCCCTGTAAATACTGACACACTCGTGGGACACCCAGTAAATACTGACACACTCCCGGGGACACCCTGTAAACACTGACACACTCCCAGGGATGCCCAGTAAATACTGACACACTCCCGGGGATCCCCTGTGAATACTGACACACTCCCGGGGACCCCCTGTGAATACTGACACATTCCTGGGACACCCTGTAAATACTGACACACACCCGGGGACGCCCTGTAAATACTTTCACACTCCCGGGGACCCCCTGTAAATACTGACACACTCCCGGGTATCCCCTGTAAATACTGACACACTCCCGGCGACCCCCTGTAAATAGTGACACACTGCCGTGGACCCCCTGTAAATACTGACACACTCCTGGGACACCCGGTAAATACTGACACACTCCCGGGGATCCCCTGTAAATGCTGACACACTCCCGGGGACCACCTGTAAATACCATCACACTCCCGGGGACTCCCTGTATATACTGACACACTCCCGGGTCACCCTGTAAATACTGACACACTCCCGGGGCACCCTGTAAATTCTGTCACACTCACGCGGACGCCCTTTAAATACTGACACGCTCCCGGGATCTCCTCGAAATTCTGACACACTCCCCGGGACCCTCTGTAAATACTGACACACTTCCGGAGACCCCCTGTAAATACTGACAAACTCCCGGGGACCCCCTGTGAATACTGACACATTCCTGGGACACCCTGTAAATACTGACACACTCCCGGAGACCCCCTGTAACTACTGACACACTCACGGGGATCCCCTCTGAATACTGACACACTCCCGGGGAACCCCTGTGAATATTGACACATTCCTGGGACACCCTGTAAATACTGACACACTCCCAGGGACCCCCTGTAAATACGGACACACTCCCGGGGACGCCTGTAAAAACTTTCACACTCCCGGAGACCTCTTGTAAATACTGACACACTCCCGGGACCCCCTGTGAATACTGACACACTCCCGGAGACCACCTGTAAATACTGACACACTCCCGGGACCACCTGTAAATGCCGTCACAATCCCGGAGACCCCTGAAAATACCGTCACACTCCCAGAGACCCCCTGTAAATACTGATACATTGCCGGGGACCCCCTGTAAATACTGACACACTCCTGGGACACCCTGTAAATACTGACACAATCCCGGAGATCCCCTGTAAATACTGACACACTCCCGGGGATCCCCTGTAAATACTGACACACTCCTGGGGACACCATGTAAATACTGACACACTGCCGGGGACCCCCTGTAAATACTGACACACTCCTGGGACACCCCGGTAAATATTGACACACTCCCGGGGATCTCCTGTGAACCCTGACACACTCCCGGGGACCTCCTGTAAATACTGACACACTCCTGGGACACCTCCCGGTAAATACTGACACACTCCCGGGGATCCCCTGTGAATACTGACACACTCCCGGGGACCCCCTGTGAATACTGACACATGCCTGGGACACCCTGTCAATACTGACACACTGCCGTGGACCCCCTGTAAATACTGACACACTCCTGAGACACCCGGTAAATACTGACACACTCCCGGTGATCCCCTGTGAATACTGACACACTCCCGGTTACCCCCTGTGAATACTGACACACTCCTGGGACACCCTGTCAATACTGACAGACTCCCGGGGATCCCCTGTAAATACTGACACACTCCTGGGACACCCTGTCAATACTGACACACTCCCGGTGACGACCTGTAAATACTTTCACACTCCCGGGGACCCCCTGTAAATACTGACACACTCCTGGGCAACCTGTAAATACTGACACGCTCCCAGAGACCCTCTGTAAATACTGACACACTCCCGGGGATCCCCTGTGAATACTGACACACTCCCGGGGACCCCCTGTGAATACTGACACATGCCTGGACACCCTGTAAATACTGACACACTCACGGGGACCCCCTGTAAATACGGACACACTCCCGGGGACACTTTGTCAATACTGACACACTCCCGGGGATCCCCTGTAAATACTGACACACTCCCGGGTATCCCCTGTAAATACTGACACACTCCCGGCGACCCCCTGTAAGTACTGACACACTCCCGGGGACCCCTTGTAAATATTGACAAACTCCCGGGACACCCTGTAAATACTGACATGCTCCCGGGATTCCCTGTAAATAGTGACACACTCCCGGGGACACCCTGTAAACACTGACACACTCCCAGGGATGCCCAGTAAATGCTGACACACTCCCGGGGATCCCCTGTGAACCCTGACACACTCCCGGGGACCCCCTGTAAATACTGACACACTCGTGGGACACCCAGTAAATACTGACACACTCCCGGGGACACCCTGTAAACACTGACACACTCCCAGGGATGCCCAGTAAATACTGACACACTCCCGGGGATCCCCTGTGAATACTGACACACTCCCGGGGACCCCCTGTGAATACTGACACATTCCTGGGACACCCTGTAAATACTGACACACACCCGGGGACGCCCTGTAAATACTTTCACACTCCCGGGGACCCCCTGTAAATACTGACACACTCCCGGGTATCCCCTGTAAATACTGACACACTCCCGGCGACCCCCTGTAAATAGTGACACACTGCCGTGGACCCCCTGTAAATACTGACACACTCCTGGGACACCCGGTAAATACTGACACACTCCCGGGGATCCCCTGTGAATCCTGACACACTCCCGGTTACCCCCTGTGAATACTGACACACTCCTGGAACACCCTGTAAATACTGACACACTCCTGGTCAACCTGTAAATACTGACACACTCCCGGGGACCCCCTGTAAATACTGACACACTCCTGGTCAACCTGTAAATACTGACACACTCCCGGAGACCCCCTGTAAATACTGACACACTCCCGGGACACACTGTAAATACTGACACACTCCTGAAACACCCTGTAAATACTGACACACTTCCGGAGACCCCCTGTAAAAACTGAAACACTCCTGGGACACCCTGTAAATACTGACACACTCCCGGGGATCCCCTGTAAATACTGACACACTCCCGGGAACACCCTGTGAATACTGACACACTCCCGGAGATCCCTTGTAAATACTGACACACTCCCGGGGACACCCTGTCAATACTGACACACTCCCAGGACACTCTGTAAATACTGACAAACTCCCGGAGAACCCTTGTAAATGCTGACACACTCCCGGGACACCCTGTAAATACTGACACACTCCTGGGACACCCTGTAAATACTGACACACTCCTGGGACACCCTGTGAATACTGACACACTCCCGGGACACGCTGTAACTGCTGACACACTCCCGGCGACCACTGTAAATACCGTCACGCTCCCGGGGACCACCTGTAAATACCATCACAATCCCAGAGACTCCTGAAAATACTGTCACACTCCCGGAGATCCTGTAAATACTGACACACTCCCGGGGACCCCCTGTGAGTATTGACACACTCCCGGGGACCCACTGTGAATACTGACACACTCCCAGGAACGCTCTGTAAATACTGACACACTCCTGGGACACCCGGTAAATACTGATACACTCCCAAGGCTCCCCTGTAAATACTGACATACTCCCGGGGACACCCTGTCAATACTGACACACTCCCGGAGATCCCCTGTAAATACTGACACACTTCCGGGGACACCCTGTCAATACTGACACATTCCGGGGACACCCTGTAAATACTGACACGCTCCTGGGACACCCTGTAAATACTGACACGCTCCTAGGACACCCTGTAAATACTGACACGCTTCCGGGATCCCCTGTGAATACTGACACACTCCTGGGGACCCCCTGTTAATACTGACACGCTCCTGGGGACCCCCTGTAAATACTGACACACTCCCGGGGAACCCCTGTTAATACTGACACACTCCTGGGGCCCCTCTGTAAATACTGACAAACTCCCGGATACCCCCTATAAATACTGACACGCTCCCGGGGACCCTCTGTAAATACTGACACACTCCCGGAGACCACTGTAAATACTGATACACTCCCAGGGACCCCCTGTAAATACTGACACACTCCCGGAGACCACTGTAAATACTGATACACTTCTGGGGACCCCCTGTAAATACTGACACATTCCCAGGGACCCCCTGTAAATATTGACACACTCCCGAGGACCCGCTGTAAATACTGACACACTCCCGGGGACACCCTGTAAATACTGACACACTCCCGGGGACACCCTGTAAATACTGACACACTCCCGGGACACACTGTAAATACTGACACACTCCTGAAACACCCTGTAAATACTGACACACTTCCGGAGACCCCCTGTAAAAACTGAAACACTCCTGGGACACCCTGTAAATACTGACACACTCCCGGGGATCCCCTGTAAATACTGACACACTCCCGGGAACACCCTGTGAATACTGACACACTCCCGGAGATCCCTTGTAAATACTGACACACTCCCGGGGACACCCTGTCAATACTGACACACTCCCAGGACACTCTGTAAATACTGACAAACTCCCGGAGAACCCTTGTAAATGCAGACACACTCCCGGGACACCCTGTAAATACTGACACACTCCTGGGACACCCTGTAAATACTGACACACTCCTGGGACACCCTGTGAATACTGACACACTCCCGGGACACGCTGTAACTGCTGACACACTCCCGGCGACCACTGTAAATACCGTCACGCTCCCGGGGACCACCTGTAAATACCATCACAATCCCAGAGACTCCTGAAAATACTGTCACACTCCCGGAGATCCTGTAAATACTGACACACTCCCGGGGACCCCCTGTGAGTATTGACACACTCCCGGGGACCCACTGTGAATACTGACACACTCCCAGGAACGCTCTGTAAATACTGACACACTCCTGGGACACCCGGTAAATACTGATACACTCCCAAGGCTCCCCTGTAAATACTGACACACTCCCGGGGACACCCTGTCAATACTGACACACTCCCGGAGATCCCCTGTAAATACTGACACACTTCCGGGGACACCCTGTCAATACTGACACATTCCGGGGACACCCTGTAAATACTGACATGCTCCTGGGACACCCTGTAAATACTGACACGCTCCTAGGACACCCTGTAAATACTGACACGCTTCCGGGATCCCCTGTGAATACTGACACACTCCTGGGGACCCCCTGTTAATACTGACACGCTCCTGGGGACCCCCTGTAAATACTGACACACTCCCGGGGAACCCCTGTTAATACGGACACACTCCTGGGGCCCCTCTGTAAATACTGACAAACTCCCGGATACCCCCTATAAATACTGACACGCTCCCGGGGACCCTCTGTAAATACTGACACACTCCCGGAGACCACTGTAAATACTGATACACTCCCGGGGACCCCCTGTAAATACTGACACACTCCCGGAGACCACTGTAAATACTGATACACTTCTGGGGACCCCCTGTAAATACTGACACATTCCCAGGGACCCCCTGTAAATATTGACACACTCCCGAGGACCCGCTGTAAATACTGACACACTCCCGGGGACACCCTGTAAATACTGACACACTCCCGGGGACACCCTGTAAATACTGACACACTCCCGGGGACACCCTGTAAATACTGACACACTCCCGGGGACACCCTGTAAATACTGACACACTCCCGGGGACACCCTGTAAATACTGACATGCTCCCGGGATCCCCGGTAAATAGTGACCCACTCCCGGGGGAACCATGCTGTGACTGGGTGTGGGTGATCGATAGAAAAGGGGTTCCTAATTGTTCATGGAATAAGCAGCTATGTTGTTCCTGGACTGATTAAATTGAGGAACGGCAGTATACGTGAGTCCAGTTTGAGATCTCTTCACCTTTGACACTGCCTTTAATTTAATATCGATAGTTTTAGTCTTTGTGAAACGAGGCCTCGTGAGCAGAGATGTGTTTGAGTAAAACACCATAGTTCAGTGTTGCCAAATCTTTACAAAGATTATCCCTTTAAATACAACCAGTTTAGAGAAGGGCGGCGGGCCACAAGACAGGGCCAGGGAAAAGGCCAAGGGTCACAGTGCAAGACAGGGCCAGGGAAGGGCCAAGGGTCACAGTGCAAGGGCCAAGGGTCACAGTGCAAGACTGGGCCGGGGGAGGGGCCAAAGGTCACAGTGCAAGACTGGGCCGGGGGAAGGGCCAACGGTCACGGTGCAAGACAGGGGAAGGGTGTCATGTATCTCACATTACTGTATATAACTGTATCTTACCATGCTATACATGACTGTAACTGGATATGACCTGTAACAATAAGCATACCTTACCACCAGGTGCACTTGCAGGAGACACTCCATACCTGTCCCACTGTGGTATATAAAAGGAAGGTCTCAGGCAAGTGCAGCACTGGAGAGCTGGAATTAAAGGTGCAGGTTCTAAGTGACCTTGACTTCAGCATGTGTCTCGTGTAAGTCAGTACATTATAGTCAGGACTTAACAGTGGCAACGAGTTACAGGATCACAGAATCCACAGAATGACTACCAATAGCTCAGATGAGAAATACAATGCTGGAGACAATTGGGATGACTTTATAGAAAGGCTCCAGCAAAGCTTTGTAACCAAAGACTGGCTGGGCGACGATAAGGCAGACAAGAGAAGAGTCCATCTCTTGACCAGCTGTGGCTCGAAACCATACAATTTAATGAAAGACCTGCTGGCACCCGAGAAACTAGCAAGCAAGTCGTTTGAGGAGTTGAGCACACTGGTGAGAGACCACCTGAAGCCAGCGAGCAGCCTACACATGGCCAGACACAGGTTCTACAACTACAGACGCTGTGTGGGCCAAAGCATACCCGACTTCGTGGTGGAACTTCGGAAGCTGGCTAGTTCATGTGAGTTCCCCGATGAACTAAGGAGAGAAGTACTGAGAGGCTTTTTTATTGAAGGAATAGGCCACGCAGGCATATTCCAAAAGCTTATAGAGACAAAGAACTTGACTCTAGAGGCAGCAGCACTGGGCGCACAGACGTTCTTGGCAGACGAAGAAGAAACGAGGCTGATCTATACTTCGGGTACGACAACCAACGAGACATTGTGAAACAAACCGCTACCCCCACACACAGACAAAGGCAGGAGAGCAGGCCTTCAACAGCAGACAGTGGCGCCAGAAGCCATCAAAATCAAGGGCCACATGAACGGCTGATCACACCTCATCAACCCACAATGCGAGCAATCAACTACAGACTGAGAGATCAGCCAGATGCAGCTCATCTTTCGGAAACAATGGAAACGGTCTGTGTTGGAGATGTGGGGGAAGGCACTCAACAAGGGTGTGTCGATTTCAGCATGCTGTTTGTCGAAACTGCAACTACACAGGGCATCTGGCTCGCATGTGCAGAAAAACAGCAGCTCGGCTGGTATACGAATCGGAAGGGTCGGAAAGCGGACCAGAAGATGGTTGAAACAGTGCACGGGACGCCAAGGTACAGCGAGTTACCACAATCAATGTCCACTGTTCTTACACCAAGACGCCTCCAATTATGATGAGGGTTATACTCAACGGGATACCCGTCAACATGGAACTGGACATGGGGGCCAGTCAATCCCTCATGAGCGTTCAACAATTTGAACAGCTGTGGCCGCACAAAAGCAACAGACCAAAACTCACAAAGATCGACACCAAACTAAGGACCTATACTAAAGAAATCGTCCCAGTCCTTGGCAGCGCCATGCTCAGTCACACACACAGGGATGGTACACCGACTTTCCCTGTGGATTGTCCCCGGGGATCTCCCAGCCCTGTTGGGGAGAAGCTGGCTAGCAGAACTTAATTGGAAATGGGATGATGTTCACGCCATGTCGTCAGAGGAACGGACCTCCTGCTCAACAGTTCTAAGCCGTTTTGAACATCTCTTTCAGCCAGGTGTGGGCACCTTCAAAGGGGCTAAAGTTAGAATCTACATCACACACAATGCCAGACTGGTCCATCACAAGGCTAGAGCTGTGCCTTATGTGATGAGGGAAAAGATTGAAAACGAACTGGACCGGCTTCTGCGGGAAGGCATAATTTCTCCCGTGGAATTCAGCGACTGGGCAAGCCCCATCGTCCCCGTCATGAAGCCAGGGACACGACTCTCATCTCCACAATCTTGAGGAAGTACTAAGTCGATTGGATCGGGTAGGTCTAAGAGTTAAGAGATCCAAGTGTCTGTTTCTCGCGCCTGAGGTTGAATTTTTGGGCAGAAGGATTGCCGCTGATGGAATCCGCCCAACAGAATCCAAAACCGAAGCGATTTGCCTGGCACCCAGGCCCCGGAATGTCTCGGAACTGCGAGCCTTTCTCGGGCTACTCAAATATTTTGGGAACTTTATGCAGAACTTAAGCACGCTGCTGGAGCCTCTCCACATGCTACTCAGGAAGGGGTGCGATTGGTTTCGGGGGGACGCCCAGGAACGTGCCTTCAATAAGGCACGCAACCTTCTATGTTCCAAGAGTGTTTTAGCATTTTTTGACCAAGGTAAAAAGTTAGTCCTTACGTGTGATGCGTCAGCGTATGGGGTCGGGTGCGTTTTACAGCACGTCAATGATGCGGGTAAATTGCAGCCCGTTGCTTATGCCTCCAGGTCACTTTCACGGGCGGAGCGCAGGTACGGTATGGTTGAGAAGGAGGAGCTCGCGTGCGTGTACGGTGTCAAAAAGATGCACCAATACCTTTTCGGGGCCAAGTTTGCATTAGAAACCGACCACAAACCCCTCACGTCCCTACTATCCGAGTGCAAGGCAATCAACGCCAACGCCTCGGCGCGCATTCAGCGGTGGGCACTCATGCTGGTGGCTTACGACTACAAGATAAGGCACAGACAACTGTGCCGACGCGCTTAGCAGGCTACCCCTGGCGACCACAGAAGGGTCCGATGAACAGGACTGTGAGATGGTCATGGCAATCAATGCCTTTGAATCCACAGGTTCGCCCATGACGGCTTGCCAAATCAGAGCCTGGACGACCAGTGACCCCACGTTATCTCTAGTTAAAAGATGTGTTTTAACCGGTGACTGGGCAGAGGCTTGCGATGCCTGCCCCGAGGAGGTCAAACCCTTCCCTAGGCGCATGCATGAACTCTCACTACAGGCAGACTGCCTGATGTGGAGCAGCCAAGTAGTTATGTTCTTATGAGGCAGGGAGGCGTTTGTCCGGGAGTTCCATCGTGAGCACCCGGGGATTGTCCTTATGAAGACCATAGCCAGATCTCATGTCTGGTGGCCTGGCATTGACGCGGACTTGGAGCTCTGCGTCCGTCGGTGCACCATTTGTGCCCAACTCAGTAATGCCCCCAGGGAGGCCCCCCTAAGCCCCTGGCCCTGGCCCACCAAACCGTGGTCGCGGGTGCATGTAGACTATGCGGGCCCATTCATGGGCAAAATGTTCCTCGTAGTCGTTGAAGCATTTTCAAAATGGATCGAGTGCACCATTTTAAACTCGAGCACCACCTCCACCACTGTGGAGAGCCTGAGAACCATGTCTGCAACGCACGGCATTCCTGACATATTGGTCAGTGATAATGGTCCATGCTTCACCAGCGCAGAATTTCACGATTTCAAAGTTGACCACGGTATAAATCACGTTAAGACGGCACCTTTCAAGCCGGCCTCCAACGGCCAGGCAGAGCGAGAGTGCAGATCATTAAACAAGGCATGCTTAGAATCCAAGGTCCCGCACTGCAGAGCCGCCTGTCACGACTGCTGCTGGCATACAGGTCTTGTCCGCATTCATTGACTGGGGTTCCCCCCGCGCAACTATTGATGAAACAAACCTTAAAGACCAGGCTCTCGTCAATCCTCCCAGATATGCATGAAATTGTTGAGGCTAAGTGTCAAAAGCTAACTGAGTACCATGACCGAAATTCGAGGGGGAGGTGGAATGAGATAGGGTACAAAGTGTTTGTGCTAAACTATGGCCGGGGTCCCAAATGGATTGCAGGGACAGTAACAGACAAAGAGAGAAACAGGCTACTGGTTGTACAAATGGACAATGGCCAAACCTGCCGGAGGCATGTAGACCAAGTAAAAAGTAGATTCACTTATAACACTGAAGAACCAGAGGCAGACTACAATGTGGAACTCACACCACAACTGGTGGACAGACAGGTGGAACAACCTGAGGAAAGGGCAGTCTCAACAAACATCCCAGGCGAGATACCAGCAATCACACCGAACGAAACAGACAGCCCAGGCGAGATACCAGCAATCACACCGAACGAAAAACAGGCACCAAGGCAAACAACTGAACCACAATTAAGACGCTCCACGCGAGAGTGCAGACCACCTGAGAGACTGAATCTGCGCTGATGCACTCAGCAGGCTCCCACTAGCCACTACCGAGGGGGCTACCGAGCATGCTGCTGAGGTGGTCATGGCTGTTGAAGCTTTTGAAAGCGAAGGCTCACCCATGACAGCCCGTCAGATCAAAGTCTGGACAAGTAGAGACTCGCTACTGTCTTTAGTCAAGAAATGTGTCCTGAATGGGGACTGGGCAGCCACGTATGGGGCATGCCCTGAGGAATTCAAACCATTTCACAGGCGCAAGGATGAACTCTCGATTCAGGCCGATTGCCTACTATGGGGAAACCGAGTAGTCATGCCCCAGATGGGCAGAGAGGTGTTCATCTGAGAACTCCACAATGAGCACCCGGGCATTGTCATGATGAATGCAATTGCCAGGTCACACGTTTGGTCGCCAGGGATAGATGCAGATCTGGAATTTTGTGTTCGCAGGTGCAACACGTGTGCCCAGCTGGACAATGCGCCCAGGGAAGCCCACCTTAACCCCTGGTCCTGGCCCGTCAAGTCATGGTCACGCATCCATGTGAACTACGCAGGCCCTTTCATGGGTAAAATGTTTTTGATTGTAGTAGACGCCTACTCCAAATGGATCGAGTGTGACATTCTCAATTCAAGCACATTCTCTGCCACGGTAGAAAGTCTACGGGCAATGTTCGCCACCCATGGTCTACCGGACGTCTTGGTCAGCGACAATGGTCCGTGCTTTACTAGCATTGAATTCCAGGACTTCAGGCAGGAAATGGTATCAACCATGTCAGAACGGCACCGTTCAAGTCGGCCTCAAACGGCCAAGCAGAACGAGCAGTGCAGATAATCAAACAGGGGATGCTCAGAATCCAAGGGGGTTCCCTACAAAGCCGCTTATCATGCCTCCTGTTGGCCAATAGATCCCGACCACACTCGCTCACAGGGTTTCACCTGCAGAGCTGCTAATGAAAAGGAAGCTCAAAACCCGGCTATACCTTATACACCCCACCATGAGAGAAATTGTTGAGAGCAGGCGCGGGTCACAATGGGATTACCATGACGGGAATGCGAGAGCGTGATGTACTGATGTCAATCACCCTGTCTTTGTCCTCAACTACGCTGCAGGGCCCAAATGGCTCGCAGGCACTGTGATTGCCAAAGAGGGGAATAGGATTCTGATAGTTAAATTTACCAATGAACAAATCTGCCGCAAACACGTGGATCAAACAAAAAGGAGGTTCAGCAACCCCCTGGAAGAAGCAGAGGAAGAACACGATGTAGAGTTCACTCCACCACAGGTGACCAAATACCGGAACCAAGTGGAGGAGAGCCCAGTCACTGTGAGCAGTCCGGACAGGCCTGAGGCACCGCAAACAGCAGACACTCAGGCCAGCGCCCAACAACCGGAGCCCCAACTCAGGCGCTCTACAAAGGAGCGTAAACCACCAGAGAGACTTAACCTGTGATCCCAATAAGACTTTGGGGGGGGGCGGTGATGTCATGTATTCAACTGTCTTTGTAATCCATGTATAAACTGACCGAAGTTGTACACTGTGAGAACACTGACCACTAGGTGGTGAACTTGTGGGAGACACTCCTAACCTGGACTTTCAGGTATAAAAGGGGAAGCTCCACCCACCTTCATCACTTGAGTGCTAACGAATAAAGGTTACTGGTCACAGAGTGACCTTCTCTCAAGTATGGGCCTTGTGTGCATTTGTACTGTATAGTAAGGACATATCAGGGGAAGGGTCGAGAGTCAGAGTGCAGGTTAGGACGAGAAGTCCTGAGCAGAGAATGAGAATTGGGGGTGCAGACTGCAATAAGTCGATAGCCTCCTGGGCCATGGGGACCCCGGCTCTGTATGGAGCCTGCGACTGGCCTTTTCCCAGGTGCCCCAATGGAGGGTGTGCCAGCTCTACTCCCTCACTGTACAGGATGTGGAACCACGGCTAGCGTGAGTCACCCGTGAGCATTTCAGTGAAGCTGGGAGCTGCGTGAGTTGGCAGGATGTAGGTGAGGTAATTGCCGGCTTTCTGCAAGAGCCCAGACTGTGAGGCCTGAGTCATGTGTTGCTAATGTAAGGGAGGTGTGTGCACAGGTACGAATCCTCTTCCAAAACAAATGCACTTGATCGGGACACAGAAAAGGAGTCTCGCATTCAGTGAGCACAAGCCAAAAAATAAACTGCGTGTGGCACTGTGGCCAGGGATTGTAAGTCGAGTATTTTCGACTCTTCAGGGATTAAAGATTAATCTCCCGCTGCATGCAGCCCCGCAGAACGATCATGGGGACAGAAACATAAACCGGGGCCGCTAAATTCTCCGATGCTCCTGGTTTTTTTGGTGCTCCAGGTGCCGTTTTGAGTCCAAAATGAGTTTGGCGCTGCTCAGGCACACTTGTGGTCCGTGTCGCGCTGGATGCCATTTTGGCGATGTTGTTAGCGCGGGGCACCCGGAGCGCGTGGAGCTCTGCAGATCAGGCGGTCCGTGATGCCCGTCGGCAGTACATGCTGATTGGACACCAGCGCTGAGACTTTCGACCCCGACGCTGCAGCGAACACCCTCGCTTAACCTGGCACATCTGGGCAAGCATTGAGCAGCAGGAAGCACCCCTCGCTCACCACCCCCACTCAGCGCAGTCTAAACGGATCACCAACTGCTTTCAGGTTCATTGCTGATTGCTCTGTACCAGCTCTTGCTGAGTTTATGGAAGTGTTTGCTGGCTTGTTGTCTTATTTCAAGTTGCTGAAGTGTGCAGAGTCCGAGCCAGGGTGTCCCTGGAGATGGAGCACGCGGTGTCCACCGGTACGCTCGCGGCCTTCCGCGAGAGGTGGGCGCCGGAGGGACTGGAGTGCATCATCACCCCCGGCAACCAAATTTTAATTTGAACCATTTTTGTTAAAAAGTACATTTATTTAATTTGTCGGTTGTAGTGCCCCTTTAATCAGGGGGCACTTGATCTTTTGTTGAAGTGTGCAGGGCATGGTGTGGCTTCTGTCCAGACCAGTTGTTCACCGACATGGGTGCAGTAACAACAAGAACAACCTGTATTTATATAGCCTGTAACGTCCCAAAGTGCTTCACAGGAGTATTATGAGATAATAATTTGACACCAAGAGGCAGAAGTAGAAATTAGCGGCGGTGACCAAAAGTTTGGTCAAAGAGGTAGCTTTTAAGGAGCGTCTTGAAGGAGGAAAGAGAGATAGAGAGACGGAGAGGTTTAGGCAGGGAGTTCCAGAGCTTGGGGCCTCGGCAACAGAAGGCACGGCCACCGATTGTTGAGCGATTATAATCAGGGATGTTCAGGAGGGCAGAATTAGAGGAGCGCAGACATCTCGGGGCGGGGGGGGGGGGGGGACTGGAGGAGATTACAGAGATAGGGAGGGGCGAGGCCATGGAAGGATTTGAAAACAAGGATGAGAATTTTGAAATTGAGGCGTTGTTTAACCAGAAGCCAATGTAGGTCAACGAGCACAGGGGGGATAGGTGAGCAGGACTTGGTGCGAGTTAGGGCACGGGCTGCCGAGTTTTGGATCAACTCTAGTTTACGTAGGGTAGAATGTGGGAGGCCAGCCAGGATTGCGTTGGAATAGACAAGTCTAGAGGTAACAAAAGCATGGATGAGGGCTTCAGCAGTGGATGAGCTGAGGCAGGGGTGGAGATGGGCGATATTACGGAGGTGGAAATAGGCGGTCTTCGTGATGCTGTGTGCTGCAATGGAAGCTGAGATACGGCTATCAGATGCTGCACCGTTGTTTTTTAGGGTGAAATCTTTATTGTCATAGCTTAGCTCTGGTACAAAAAAGTTCTACTGCGAATTACCAGTAAAAAGTTAAATATCATTTGAACAGTTCCTGCAGATTCACAGCGTTCATCTGGTCAGCTTTCAGCCATTCAGAATTTCTGTCCGAGCTGCGGTAGTAAGGATAGCCAATGGTCGCGTAGTGACCGCGCCAGGCCTGATGGTAAGCCTTCCAGTAATGGGCGGGACTTTCGGACTCAGCGGGCGGAAGGTTCCCGTTTTCGGTCGAAGGGCTGGATGCGCCCGGGCTGCTTGCCTCCGTGACACTGGGAGCTCTGGCCGTCCCACCTGCTCTGATCTTGGGCTCACCCTTGGATCGTTTGGTGCTGCCCCTTGGGAGGCCAGCCTTTAACGGAGGCACTCTAAGGACCTTTCGGAAGGCACATGGCAGAAAGAATTGGAAGCGGCACTGCCTTTGAAGCCCCCTCGGCGGGTGGGGGGCGCGGAGGGGGGCTGGAGGGCACGGAGGCTCTCCACACTCAGGTCGGGGCAGTCCTCATGCTTGGGTCCACAAGGGCGCTGGTTAAGTTGCCCATCCTTTCCCCCGATGGAAAGGATGGGCTCCAAGCTCTGCGCAGAGCCCTGTGAAAGGGTGGTGCCGAACTCGTCCGTGATCCTTGACATTGCACCCGGGCTCCCTGGCAGGCCGCTTGTTGTGCATGCCCATCAGCCTTCTTCTGTAGGCTGCCCTATCAAAGTCCTCATCCGAGTCCTCCGCAGCAGAACCCGTGAGTGACCTCGCCCTCCGGGGAGCTGGTACCTGCGTTACCCTTTCCCCCGTGCCCGGGCTGCAGCCCGCTCATGCCCAGCGTCTCACCACGTGCTAATCCCCCGGCTAATCTCGCTTCTAAAGTACGCGGAGCGTCAGTATCTGCGCTGATGGCTGCGAGTGTGAAGTCGAGTGATGACATGTCTTCAGCATCACTTCCTTCTTGCTCTCGCACTTCCTGCTCCTCCACCACTGCCTGGCCAGGTGGCAGTTCTTGGCTCTGTGAAAGGAGGAAGGCACCAGTGTCAGGTTGTGGTGAGGGCTGGGGGAGGGGAAGCAAGTGGTACATAATTACACCATCTGCAGCTTGTAAATCAGAAGAGATTATAAAAACATAAGAAATAGGAGCAAGAGTTGGCCATTTGGCCCCTCGAGCCTGCTCTGCCATTTAATAAGATCATGGCTGATCTGATCATGGACTCAGCTCCACTTCCCTGCCCGCTCCCCATAACCCTTTACTCTCTTATCGGTTA